>NC_090870.1:51967021-51972021 GCF_036669935.1 Montipora foliosa
CTGGCTAAAATGATTAAAAAACTACGAGCTTTCGACTGCCCGAACTGCAGTCTTCGACGGGTAAAATGAATGATAAGAAATCGATGAGAAAATTTAAATAAAAACGTACATTGCAAAATGATGAGAATGTAGAAAATTTATGAATATTTGTTAAAAAGAATGTTGTATTGAACGTGAATTGAACGCTATGCTCCTCTCCTTAAAGAGACAGCAAAAAATAGATGAACCAACATACCGCAAACTTCACTCAACTGACGGCACACCACCAGCGATTCGCGGTTCTGTTAAGCACCATAAAGAAGGGAACCCCCTGAGGCCCATCGTCACCTGTATTGGCACCATCGTCACCTGTATTGGCTCAGCACTATACAACAAGTTCCTGTTCCTTCTCTCCCTTACATCAAAGGAGTAACTGAGCCTTTGACACGCATCCTCAAAAAACACGATGTCAGGGTTGTAAACAAACCATTTACCACTCTACAACAACAGTTCCCAGAACCGAAATTCCGACCTTCGATGGAATCGCAGACCAACGTCGTATATAAAATTCCCTGTACAAATTGTTCGTGGTGTTATATTGGGGAAACCGGCAGAGCTTTCAATACGCGAAAAAAAGAACATTTAAGGAACACCAAAACTGCGGCCAAAGGTTCTAGAATTGCCAATCACGCTTGGTCCAATAACCACGCCATTGATTTCGAGAATGCGTCAGTTATTGACAAAGGCACTTTTAGAACGAGAAAAACATTAGAAGCGTGGCATACCACAGTGACACCCAACGCAGATAACAATTCGTGCCCTTTACCTGGACAATACAACATTCTTTTTAACAAATATTCATAAATTTTCTACATTCTCATCATTTTGCAATGTACGTTTTTATTTAAATTTTCTCATCGATTTCTTATCATTCATTTTACCCGTCGAAGACTGCAGTTCGGGCAGTCGAAAGCTCGTAGTTTTTTAATCATTTTAGCCAGAGATCGTTTTTTAAATTTTAACTATTGTTGGTGTTGTTGTTATATTCAAAATAAATTAATTTGAGGGCTTCTGCCTTGAATAAAATATTATTCTGATATGTTAGAACTCAGTAAAAGCTTAATTATTATACAGTGAGTGGGTAACCATAACATGTTACGATTGTGACATAATTATTGAATAATTAATGAATAATAATTATTATTGAAGATGGTGGGCTCCCAGGAAATTTGACAGCAGGATTAAGTGGTCTAAAATTCACTTTTGTGTGATACAACACTTACATTGACAAAATGCTTTAAACAAATTTGGTTGCCAACATTAATAGACCAATTTCGATATATTAAAATGCAGTCCTAAACAAAAAGCACCATCTCGAAGTTCTGGGGAATAAACTCGTACAAATCCCTATATTTATTCCCCAGAGCCTCGAGATGATGATGCCTTTTGTTTGGGACTGAGTTTTAATATATCCAAATTGGTCTATTACTTCCCCTTATTTGAAGTTATTCTGTCGTATGGTTCTGTTAAGTTGTTTACTTTATACACGATTTCTCTTTAAGTCAAACATTAATTTTTTGCATATAAGTTTTAGAAGGTAAAGTGTGATAGCATAACATTCGAAGGATGAGCAACAAGCATCTTGCAAGTGGCTTGCCCTGATTAATTTAAGGATCTATTTGTACTAAATTTTCATTTGGTACATGTTCTTTGGCTGATATGTCAAAGCATTTGGACATGTTTAGTATGTACTGCCAAGTGGCTTTTATAGCTATCTGTGTCCTGACCCAAATAACATATCCTTTTTTATGAGACTAGCTCTGTTGTTTTTGCTTTGTTTTTCCTCTAGTGAAATACTGCGCGTGATTGATTCTCTACAATTGACAGCTACGAAGAAAGTTGCTACTCCTGCTAACTGGAAGGTATTTACCCTTAAAACTTTTCACATTTTGGTCAGGATATAAACTTCTATTTACATGTTTAAATACATGTACTCATCTTTAAATGCATGTCAAAGTAGCAACAGAATATAGGTCATGCATTTGTTATTTTCATTGATCTGGTTACTATATATATAAGCTCATAATTTTTGTCCTGCAGGATTGCCAGTTATGGGATGCTCATTTTTGATCATCACTGTTGCATCCACTCGTAGCTACCTCAAAATCTCAATCGAATCTGAACTTTACAGTTGACACTTTGCTCCTAGTTTACGCAAAACTTGTCTTGAAAATTAAGGAGAGAGATTTGCAGCAAGAACAACCGCGCAACTATTACTTGACTGATAAACTAAAAAACACGGCATACTTCTCAAGGTATTTTTTCCAGCAAATACCAAAGGTACAAAGAAAACTGCTCAAATGAAAAGTTTTGCAATGCGACTTTGTTACTCCATGTGCTCGTGGGAAAACACACCCCCTTGAGGGGAGTCAGGGGGAACACGCCTCCCACGGGTTCAACCCTCCCAATGGGGTCAACCCATCCCTGGTTCTTGGTCATGAGAGGTGGTATGTGGGCTGAGGTTCAGTCAATCTCAATCTGACTCCGAGGGGTTTTCTCCGGGTAGTCCGGTTTCCGTCAGTTGCGGGCAGATACCCTCCATAGGGATAACCTCTGGTATCCTTCCCTTTCGTTAAATTGAATGAATAAAGTTGCTATTTCTATTACTCAATACTTTAGGCATGTTTTCAGCAGAGCACGCATCACCCCTGATTCACATACTCTGGGTTTTTGTGGTAGTGCGCTACACACTATGTCACGGGGTTGTAAGAGTGTAAGCCCGTGGTGACAATAGGCCCGCAGCGCGTGCATAACTCACGAAAATAAACAGGTCCGTTGGAAGCGTACTTGAGTTTCAACATATGAGCCCCCAAATGGGCAAGAATTTGTGATGCTGACGAATAATAAAGCAGCTGCTATTTCCAAAAGGATGGAATTAACTGGTGATAAGGAACCTCGTCTGGGGGAGTGAGTTTTTGACTTTGCAGAAACAATGGTCAACCTCAAGGGTTGGGGGATTGTTATCTTTGCGTTGGATTTGCACATTTCTCGTCAAACTTTATAACACTTGAAAGGAAAAAAAGCAAACTAACAAAAACAAAAACCCGGTATCTTGCCATCATTTTGACACAGATGTATCCTTTTATTCGCGAGTTGTTAGTTAACACGCACGATAACTTGATCATGGCGGCCGCTGAAATCGACGTCACTTTCGATTTTGCGGTTTACTTGTGCAGCTGTCAATAGTACAATAGAAAAATTGAACGTAGCAAAAATTCTCCCAAAATGTTTTTCGCTGATGGTAGCTTTTTATATTTGCGGTTCAAAAGTTATGTTTTCATGACGCAAATTTTGTTATTTTATTGTCGATCGACACTTTTTTGAGAACTTCCTTCTGCTCTTCCTAAAAACTGTATATCATATTTATTTACTTGTGCGTCAATATTTGTTTTCCATAAAGCAGGCTAACAAAATCTGCGCCTTGCTTGGTTCGCATTTTTTGAGCGTTAAAATAGAATTTTCGGTCCTTGTTTCTGACAGAAAGTCGTATATTCTAAGGTCACCCATCCAAATACTAACCTCGCCGGACAGGGATTAACTTCAGTCAACCGTTGTCTTGGAAAGCTATCAGAGGCTTGTTGTGATAAAGAAATTGTAAGGGAACTTGAAAATGATGAACATGTCAGCCTCGAAGCCAATATTTCTCCATTCCCTTTTATTTTCTTCAATCTTTCTGGGTTCAGTATTTTATTAGTAACCACATGTCTTCTGAGGGGGCTATTTACCTAAGACGTCTTCCAACTACCAAAACAATATCTTGTACTATTAGAGCTACATATTATGCAAAGACAACTTGAATCTCCTGGAAAACAAAACGCAGCTCGGTTGACAGTTACGGAATAAAGCGCTATGTTACTGCACTACCACACTTACGCAATGGGTGCCTATTTTTTTCTTTGTCAATAGCTGATGACGCCTCCCATTTGCCCCAGTCTTTTTATATTAATCAAATGAGGGGGGAATGGGAATATACTCTTTCATGAAAGCTCCTTTAAATTCATTAATTTCTTGACAATTATCATCTGGTTAGAACCAACGTGGCTGATAAGGTCGACAAGTGATGGATGACTTTCGAGCTCATCTTGGCGTCTCTGATCTTGTTTGTTAATATCGGAAATCCCCTGGCTTGTTTGCCATTCAAAATGCTTGAATAATTTTTTCTTCATTTGATAATAACAAAAACTACGACTTTATTCAAGATACAAGGAAGGCGAATAAACAATTGCAACAACAAGAACTATTTATTTAATATCATGATAAATGCAAATAAAATTACAATAATGTTGATTAATGAAAGATAAAAATTCCGTCGTTTAAACCCTTATAATTTTCACAAAATTAGCCAAAAATTTATTTAAAAAACCATATAAAATTTTGAAAAATAGGAAAACATAAAAGAGCTAATTAATTATATTAATGTCAAAATGTGTACTGAATACCTGAGAATGACTTATTTACATCACTTAATATCTGCTATGAAATGCTTGCATACTTCAATTAAATGATGTTTTATGCTTGTTTTTACAGTCAGGTGGAGACTGTATGGTTCTCCCCACAGTGAAGACCGAAGACACCACCGAACTATTTCCAAAGGGTGTTACAGTAGAAAAGATGCCTTCGGGGAAAGGTTACATGCGATTCACCCCACAACCAGAATAATGTGGACAAACAGCAACTACAGGACAGGCCGTTACCACAGCAACGGGAATCGGCAATTTGTTTGTTGGGGTCTGTCAACTGCACCCATAATAAGCATCATACTATTTTAGGTGTAATTTAGCACAGTGTAACGCGCTAGAAAATAAAAGTAATAATTTTTTCGTGGACCTTTTCGCCGTTTTGTTCTTTCATTTTGCCTGATTCAACTCAGTTTGAAAAGAACCAGCCGTTGGTTGCAAACAATTGGAAAAAGGACGACCGAAAGGAGTGTACATTTTGGATGCTGACCGTTGGCATGTAGG
>NC_090870.1:51999521-52039521 GCF_036669935.1 Montipora foliosa
TCCGGCCGCGCTTCAGCCATTTGATGAGGGCCAGTCTCGTGCTTTTCAAGTTGCCTCCTTCATGCCCAAAAGAATTCTGGGTAATTCTGCCATTCCATGACAAGGGAAGACACCCGATTGTCATTTCATGGCTTTTTTTTATAAGTGTCGGGCCACCCAGTCCTACCGGCAAAACACAGCATCGATTGAAGTTTTAAGCTTTCAAAACTTGCCCAAATTGTATCGGTAGGTCCTGGAAATCGTCCACAGAAAGGCCAGAGAGACAACTTCACTCATGAACTGCCATGTTTACAACAGAGCATTTTAGGCGTCCCAGTCTGCATGAAACCATCTCTCACCTCTGGTTTCTTTCAAAGGCTTGTCTCTACCCACATTCTAGCTTAATGATGCTAGGCTGTCGGCTTCTGTAGATGAAACTTTCCCGAAAAATCACTTATACTATGATAAACGTACCAGATTTGATCCACTTTACTGACTTCTCGAACACGGACTGTGGACTTTTGTCACGTGATTCCTTAACCTGAGCCCACCCACATTGACGCAAAACCGCAGATGTTTCAATGAGTACTTTTTATAAGCTGGAGCGAAGTGCAGCATACCGTTTATCGCCGGAAAAGTACTAAAAATAGCAAGCACTTGGGACGTAAAGTGTTAAACTTATGAGTCAGACTTGTGTTTACAAAGTAACGTTTATGAGGTCGACGAGGAAGTAAAACTCTCTACTCTGCGAGTTGTGTATCCTGCACAATGATCGCGCCTAGCCAAATGATTAATAAGTTCCCACCAGGATTGTGCAGTACTCTCACAGGACTCTGAGTTAAGTAATCAGTTGAAGAAAGGAAGGTATTTTTAGGTAACTTTATATACAACTAAAGGTATTTCGTATACTTATGCAGTATTAGGTTAACCGTTAAAAAGGGGTGGCTTTACATTTTGTAATTGCCACATCTTGTCAAATTCCAAAGATAAGTAATTTTAGGGATAACTAGCCTGCAGTGGAGGCGTTATTTTGGCGCGGAACGCTAGATAAATCAGGTTTTCGATGCCGCCATCTTGGATTGTGATTAGATGCTTGACCGGTAGAGGGTTTGTACAGTGGCACATTAAAAAAACATTCCCCATTTTTCCACTTAACGCCTACTCCCTCGGCAAATATTACCTCGTCCCAATCTTCCACAGATACCGAATCTAAGATGGTGGCCTAATACGAAAATGTGCACTGGCGCGTCCAAAATACGCCTGCACTGCAGGCTAAGGGATAACATTTTAAGTAATTCTAGATGTAAGGGATAACTGCCCCCAGAATTCTAGGCATAAGGGATCACTAAAACCTCCCTAACAGGGGCTCACTTGGGTAAGCTTAGAGTATTTGAAGGCCATGGATCATTTGGTACTGCTCTTTGTTTCTGATCAAACTTCTGCAACCGTAACTTTCAAGTCTTTCGGGTTAGGCTGTGAGAAAGGTGGGCTTAAACAATCTTGTCTTCCATTTTTTGGTCAACCATTTAACTGTATAGTGTGATTGTAGTTCATGAATGGGAAGGGACTCTGTCGATATGCTTTTGTTTTTTACATTTAATTTCGTACTGTATCCTGCACACTGGCTCTCCACTTGGGTCATTCCAAAAGTTGGTCCAGTCGATCTGCTCTTGAATGGCACGCGAGGGGTGGAGGAAGGGGGGGGGGGGGGGCATGCAATTGGCCGTAAGCGTCAAAGTTAAACGTGCCAAATATTCAAAGTTCTTGAAGTTCTTGTTCAAGTAAAGGTAGATAGTCGTAGGAAAGCACCACCTCATTCAACAAAAACTAAGCAGGTTCTTATCAACCACCAAACATGTGACGGAGCGGAACGTTACCGTGCCATGATAATATATAGATTTATCCAAGCCTAAAAGCGGAGCTCCCGTTTCAAATCCCAGAAAGCAATGTAGTGTTCATGGAAATGATTATGCTTCTTCATAAAGTACAAAATTATTCGTCAACAGTGTGTACATTTTACAGTGATCAAACAGATCAAACACCTCTAAGCTGACAGCAGTAAACAAACAAGCCTTGCAAACAATAACTAACAATTTTAATCAACAACTAAAACTGAAATTACATGGACAGTAATCTCCTCCACACCATTGTCCGTTTGACTGACAATCTTTACTCCCTCTCTCTTCAGCTCAGAACAACAGCAAAAATCTTTACTAATTAAAAAGTCAACCTAAAGTGTAGTAAATTCGCTTACTCAGCGACTGCAATTTCACAGTCAAACAAAGCAGCTCACAACTGGACATCCATTTCACACAAAAAGCCTATAAATGTGATTGTTGAAATATGTCAGAATCTCTGTCAACGCGGAATTGCAAACGTTTTCAGGCCTTCTTTTTTTGGCTAGTTTTCAAAATATGTGAGGGGGGCATCCGAGGCTTATAAGCTTATTAAGGTAATTCCCTTGAAATTGTTCTACTATCAAACTTTTTTGGAAACTTGGCATAATTAACATTCATGATATGAACATTTAAAAAATGCAATAAAAAAATGGGGTCATCGTGCTTGTTTATGCGTCAGCAGGCTCTTAAAATGGGGTAATTTTACTGGTTGCGCTTTAAAAATTCGAATCACCTTCATACAGAATTAAGTCTTGGTTACTGGAAGGACACATTATTTATTTTGAAAATAAAGCCTTCTTTTATTCACATAAGCAGTATTGCTACCTTTACGCCGTTTTTGATTGCCTAGTTTTTGGGAATAGTGCACTCTTTGGGACAGTTCCGTGGTTGGCTTGAAGTCCTCGCCTTGGCCAAAATACATCCAGTACGGAACTGTTTTCCAAAAAATTCATGTTCTACTATCAAACTTTTTTTCGTCTTGAAATATATTTTTTATTAGACTGTTCTTAGCAAATATCTGAAAAAAAAAAAATCGAGGGTCACCGTGCTCGTTTGAGAGAAAAGGAGCATTTATTTCGCTATCGGGCTTAGTTTGAGGGAAATCTCTTACGTTTTGTACGTGCACGTGCTCATGTACGCTCGCTAATGACGCAAAATCGTGCGCAGTAGGGATGCGCAATGCAATACTAAGGAATTACCTTAAAGAAGGAAAACGTTAAGCTAACCTGAAAGCTAACCGTTGTAAATAAGTGTTTTGCCTCGTTCTATTTCTCTCAGCTTTACGTTGGGTTTCATTGAAATTTTCTCTTCTTCTCCTTCCTCGGATTCTCTCGAGGATTTCTTCGCTTAAATTTCTCAAGTTTCGTCACCTCTTTTCTCGTGCTCTTTCCTGCTCTTTGCTCGTCATTAATATGATTTCCCGCCAGAAAAACGTGGGTTGCCGAACGCAACGCTGCCACGCGTTTTCCCTCCAAGGAATTGCCCAAATACTCCCGTCCCCAGAGGATGTTCTGCCTCCCCACGTCTACCCCGACAGTCTGTACGGGCTGACGAACGTACATGACTTCATAACCAAAATTTCTCGCATGGATAGATTTCCCAAAAAAACTTACCTATGGTGCTCTGCTTGCGCGCTCTGCGCACCTGAGCTCCGCTATTAATCAGTACAATTGACTCGAATGTAAACCATTTTTCCTTGCAACCCGCTCATTTTTGGTGTCAATGATCTTTTCTCACTTACTGTTACTGCATTCACGATGTAAGGAGAGATTTATCAGCCCGAGAACCGTAAGACACAAATGGTTCAGGGGCCGATTAATTCTCCCTCTCTGGATCGAAAGTAGCACGGGGGACCTCAAATAGAGTTTTTGCGTTTTTTTTTTTAACAAATACGCATGAGTCCTGTACGTACTATCGTGTGACTGGTAGTGTGCTTACCACATGAAAATGCAAGAAAAAAAATTTGAAAGTATAGACCATCCTTTTTTTCTTATTTATATTCTAATAGAGGAGCTGCGAGTAGTCAAGGGGTTAATCAACCACGAATGGTTCAGAGGCCGATTATTTTTGGACTCGAAGGATTGTTTACATTTAATTTGTCTATTTCAGCTTTATAAAAACTATTCTAGAGAAGGCGTTTTAAGCCTTCAAGATACACCTAGACAGACCCCGCTGCGACTTGTCATGTGAGCTCAAAACATAACATATTTCTGGTAAATACTTTTGTTCTTGGGCCATCGTAGTTTGATCAAAAATAAGACACAAACAGCAGTGATAAACATATTGAACTTGTTCATTTTGATTATGACTTGACGTTTCGTATGTGCTCTACATACATTTTCAAAAGTAACCGTTGAAACTTAAAACAGCTATTTATATATAACAAAGCGGATGAGGGGACTGGAACCTAGATTAAGCAAATACTTAACAGTAAAATATATAATAATAATAAAAACAGAAAAGATTAATAAAGCATCAGCTTTTCACTTCCGACGTTGACGTTGAAAGCTGGCTCAAGTTCTTGAATAAAGAAAGTCTCTTTTATTTTACAATGATAGTCTGTTTTGCCCTTCGCTAAAATTATATCAAAATGATCCCACTTGATGTTTAATGTCCAGTGGCCTTGACGTGGTCAGCAATGGTTGAAGTATTGTCATTTTTAGCTAGGGCCTTAAAATGTTCGGTTTTTCTATCGTGAAGCCCATGCGAAACGTCAAGTCATAATCAAAATGAACAAGTTCAATATGCTTATCACTGCTGTTTGTTTCTTATATTTGTGGCATATTCGTCAATTTCCCGGTGAAAAGAATGGACTTTTGAATTCCAAATTTTTTGCAAAATAAAAGCGTTTCTGCTGGACAATAGAAGTCATTTTCTATACTTTCAAGCAAACTCGCTACGGAGAACCATCCATCACATTTCCATGGAATCTTGCGTTGTTTTTTTTCTAACTTCCCACATGCGCAGCCGTTGTTCAGCGCTGTCGATGATGTGTATGCTCGATTTCCAGCCGTTTTCGAAGTGCGATTAACATCCTCCGCCCAACGAACAGCTGAATCACCGGTCCGGGTCGTTTTTTCGTGACGTAGCACCCGTCGCAATTGTATTTTGTATTCAGCCAATTGTATTTTGTACTTGGCGGGCAGGCGACTTTCTGATTGGTGGAAAATAGAATTGACTGGACCAGTAATCTAGCCGTGTCCGCGGAGGAACGCAGGAGTCAACATTTCAACAAAATCGGGTTCAATTGAAGCCTTTTGCCCGGGCTTTTAAAGAGATTATTTAACTATTATTCAACGAGGGTGCGCTGGATTTGAAGTGATTTATAACCAACGAGGATAATCATTTTATATCCAGCCATCCCGAGTAGAATAATTGTTTTATTAAAAACTCCAGGATCAACAACTCTTCCATCTTGATTTTATCTGGCGCAAGATGGTCAGTGAAGTGTCAGTGTTTATAATTAACGACGTGCACGAGCCAAAAACTTTGCGAAAAAGATGTAGGAATAGGGGTGATTATGAGGTTAAGGAATTTCATACCAACTGAGGCCGAATTACAACTTTATAAGACAGCCATCCTCCGTCACTTAACGCACTGCCATTTAATTTGTCATTTTTGTAGGGCCTCGGATACTTGTAGACTGGAGAGAGTGCAGGAGCGGTGATTGCGTGCAGTTTTTTTAAGGACAAGATGTCTAACTACCAACAGTTGTTAAAAAAAAGCCAAGTTACCATCCTTGCTTAATGGGAGACTACAAAATATATGTATTTTAATGTATAAAGTGAAACATAGTTTGTTCTCGCAGACAATTTGTAATTTGTTCATGACTAACAGTCATTCCTATAATTTACAGCAAATGGATTTCTATCTACCTAGTTTTAGCACTGTTAAGTATGGAAAACATTCAATAAGATAATTAGGCCCTAGACTCTGGAGCAAGCTATCGAGTAAAGACAGATCGGCTGCCACTCTCGGGCATTTTAAGACAATGATACGTAAACGGGATTTAAGTAACATCATAGAAGGATGTAGTGGGTGTTACTTATGTAATTCATGACTTTATTAATTTTAATTGTAGTTATTTGTATTCTTTAGATGCATGTAACTTATTTGTATTTGCATTGTTTCTATTCAATTAGTTGGAGATTTTAGTTAGGTGTCCCCTATTAGCAGAGGATATTCTCCCCAGCTAGACTTCATTTGACACGTTAATAAAGTCATTATTATTACCAAACTTGCAGAAAGCTGGACTACAACAGGGAGCGTCATTTTTGATACTGCGTACCGGTGGCTCCCTGGGTTGAGCATCGGGCTGTCACACAGGAGGTCGCGGGTTGGAACCCCCGCCGGATCAACACTCAGGATCTTAAACCAACTGAGGAGAAAGTGCTGCCTTTGTAATTTCATCTGGAAATGGTTACATTTTCAAGACTCCTCGAATAAGGACTATAAACCGTAGGCCCCGTCTCACAACCACCTTCTATGTTTATAAGTCTCCTGTGGGATGTTGAGGAACCCACACACTATTCGAGAAGAGTAGGGGATGTAGTCCCCGGTGTTGTGGCTGTCCTGTTCTCTGCAGCAGAAGTGACCGGCTTTGCATTGATGTCTCTAAAAAAACTTACGGTGTATGAGGCCACCCAAGCAGAAACAGCAATAAGTCAAAAAGGGACTTTGCCGAGTGCTGGAACATGTAGATGTAGATTAAAAAGTAATAAGTAGTCACATTATTTTATTCGTGCAATTTGGAATAAATAAGCACTTGTAAATTTTTTCAAAGTTTACAAATTGTACTCGCCTTACAGGCTTGTGTGATTTTCTGCGTTTTCGAAAGAAATTACTCGTGCTTGCCCATTTATTCCTAGCCAACGAACGCAATACCGTATTGCGTTCGTTGGCTAACTTATTCCAAATTGCACTCTTCTCTCACAGTGACGTCATCAAACTCTAAAATCAGACCCCGAGGTGTTTTGAATTTTTATCTTTCGGAGGTTAAAGATGACCAAATAAATATTTTTTCAAGTCTCGAGTTCCATGACGTTCTTCGTTTCGAAAATACAGCATTTTGAATTTTCGAAATGTCACCTTGCGTGACACCATGATACAAAGTTATTTGGTTAGCCTGTGAGAAGGCTTTCTCTCTGAGGGTCCCCAAAAGCGTTTTCGGGATCCGGGATTTGGCTTTTTTGGAGCCCGGGATTCGGGATTCTAAAGAAATATGAGAGCGAGATTTGAGATTGCATTTATGGACGGGACGCAGGATTTAAAGTTATTACCACGGGATCCGGGAAATCGTCACTTTGAATGCTCCGAGATCCGGGATTTCTGACGGCGAGAAATTTGAAATAAACTCAACTTTCGCCTTCGGCAACGACGGAAATGACCAGAAATTTAAGCTGAGCATTCTCCACCACGCTGACACGTGACTTTTGTGATCCCTATGGCGTGCTCTTCGTTTTGAAATTTGGCCGTAATAAGATCCAGTTGCACAAAGGCCTCATGACCTTTGTTACTTGTTTTCCAAGTGTCTCGTTTATGATGTGGCGCATAGGCCAAATTTATACTCTGGTTTTAAAATTGTCGGACAGCACCGACATTGCTATCGGGCCCATGGCTCGTGTACGACGACCCGACTGACGTCACTTGGAACGTGTAATAATTAATACTAAACGGGCACAGAGGGCCAGAGGGACTGGAGCTACAGAGGAACATAGGAATAGGAAACACAGAGGAAGAAGAGGACAGGAAGGCATAGAGGGACAGAGGAACAGTGGGCACAGAGGAACACTGGAGCAACAGGCACAGAGGAACAAAGTGTCAGGATGCACAGAAAAAATACAGGAAGAGGAGGCACAGAGGAACAGAGGATCAGTAGGCACAGAGGAACACCACGCCGATCGTTTGCCTTGTAAATACCCCTTTGTGAGAAAACAGACTTGAGACAAGGGCGGACAAAGGCTTTCTCTTACTTTTCGAGTAAGTGCTCCACGCTCGATTGTACGGCATGTAACGTGTGACGCTCCATGACGGACAGCAAGATATTTTCAACAATAATGTTGAACCCCCTAAATGAAGATTTCCGAATTACCTATACCCCAGTGATATTGACGTTACGTTCCCATGTACCGGCTCTCGGCCGTTTTCTGCTCAACGTCATCAGTACTCATACGGAATACTGTATTACTTTACCCGCGGACTACAATGATACGTCCTCGGGAATCCCTGCAGGGAGAAATAAATAATATGCCCTTACCTCAAACTAGGAAGCATAAATGCTTAGGGTCTCAATAACGTGAGAGACTCATTTGGGATAGTCATACGATTTTGAGAAGGCCACTGCGAGCATAGGACCGATGAGACAGATCAAGGCTTTTGTTCTTACAGTACTCTATAAAAGGTTCATAAGCGCTTTGTTTTTGAATATTGCTTCTCTTTCTCGGAAAATTGCGGAAACTGCTTGAGGATAAGCAGCGAACATTTTTATCTCGCTCTGCTGAAATTCTCACGGGTGTAAGCTATAACACTCTCTCACTTGATGTAATTGATAATCTTTCACAGAATGCACTCGAAGCAAGAGGGCTATTTGCTAAGTTCAACCTAATGTACAAAATATTAAATGACGGTACCTCCCCGGGCCTTAGAAACTCTTGCATTACAAGGAATAGTAATTAGACTTATTACCATCTTCGCGATTACGCTTCCTATACAGAAGAAAGAGTTTCTAAAGATAGAGGCGCGATGCCTTGGAAGCAACTTCCAAATAAAGCTAAATCACGGGAATAGACATATTCATTTATTATATAGATAAAAAGGAAATACTAGAAATTTCTTCTTACGAAAAAATCACACATTTTTGCCGTGCGCAGTGAACATATCATTCACATGCGGAGATAAAGGCGTTGTCACGGTAACTAACACGATTAGTCAATAAAACGCGAGCTTCCCCCCTCATTGTAAGATACTTTTGTGCTGTAAGATAATTCTTGTCTACTACACTAACATTTTTATTGCACTATTTGACATAATCATGATTTTTTTTTATCTTGTTTCATGTTACACAATATGCGTGTTTTAGCGGTTGTGATCATTTTTTCGCCATTTCAAAAATGAGCAAAACAACTTGTTTTTAATCTGGACATTTCATTAACATCTATATAATAAACAGAACATTACATGGCCGTGCTGATATTATCTCTTACTCGGGTGAACGAGTGAGAGATACTATCACCACTCAAGGATAAAATTTGTGTCCCCGCGCGGCCATGTAATATCCTCTATAGATAGCTTTTTATAAAGTTGTTTTTACAGTTCAAAATTGTTTTATGTTAATCATGTACTTTACTTTAGTGTTTGTCTCTTTGATTTTTAGTGTGTAAAAACACACCCTTGAGAAAACCAGCTTGGAGTTATTGGGGCTAGCGCATTTACATTTTCGTTCGACAAAGGGGAACGCATCCTAATCGTGTCAGTCCCGCGTGATGTCCCTCGTACGGTGGCCCACAAGGGCAAAACACAACTCAATATTGAGCTGGATACACAACAATCTTTCGTGATGCAAAACAATTTTTCACGGTACACAACAATCTTTCACGATACAGAACAATTTTTCACAGTACACAACAATCTTTCGCAACACAAAACAATTTTTCTCGGTACACAACAGTCTTTCGCGATACAAAACAATTTTTACGGAACACAACAATCTTTCGCGATACAAAACAATTTCTCAGACAACAAAACAATCTTCTGTGATACAAAATAGTTACGTAGAACAGAACAGCGTTTCATGATGCAAAATTAAATTTCACGATGCAAAACAAAAATTTGGAAGACTGGTAACAAACACGGGCAACTTCATATCACGTGATCATACAACAACGTGCTGGTAAGTACTTCGCGTAAGATTACGTACATTGTCCCGACATAACGAGTGTTAGTATGTGTAAGACCACATATATGTAACATGTGTAAAACTGCGTATGTTGTCGTTACTATGTTTAACTATATTGTTTCAGTAAATCCACTGTAATCCCGTAACTTCCGTAATCGTTTAATTTCTGTAACCCCGTAAACATCTGCAATTATAACTTCTGGAAACCCGTAATTTCTGTTATCATGTAACTTCCGTAACCCCGTAACCTCTGTGATCCCGTAATTTCTGTAACCCCGTAACTTCTGTAATCTCGTAACTTCTGTATCCATTAGCTCCTGTAAGATTCTGTTTGTGGTGTCTTAGTGATGTTCATGTTTGCCGAAATATCTTTGCTTGTTTATCTACTAGTTTTAACTAGGCTTAACCTGAAAGCCTTTTTTCCGCCGTTTAATGGAATGGTGTAATGGAAACATCTCGTTCGTGTTTCGAAAAACGCAAAAACCCTTTGTGTTCATCGTACGAAATCGATGTCTCGAGTTTTAGGACTATTTGAGAGGAAGTACTTGATTTTTATTTTTTGCAAAGATTAGTAACTTTTTGAGAAATAAAAAATTGTGCATATTAAAGGTAGTTTAAAATTAAAATTTGAAGTTTAGAATTACGATATGGACATCCCGGCAAACAGTCCCCTACCAACCTGGGATGCTCTTGCGTGGGGGTCACTGAACGGTCTGTCAGTAATCCAGAAATAGTCTTCTTTTTTATCTCTTCTTTCAGCCTCTGAAAAAATTTCAATCAGCTCCTCCACCTTAAGGCGTTATTAGCCACCCTCCTGGTTCTGCTAGCCGTTATGATTTTGAGAAAACAGCTTATATTTTTATACTTAAGATTACCTAAGAAGGGTTACGTTGTTGCAAACGTTGGCCGTGTCGCACTTATGTTTCAACAGAATTAACTATTGGAGAGTAATTAATGTAAAGTGCTATTTTCTACCCATGTAAACCATGTGACCAGGGTGGAAATTGAACCCACTACCTACCAGTTAGATCTCTGCCGATCTAACGACTGAGCATTTTCCCAAAGTTCTCTGTCGGTTGCAATTCAATCATGGCAGGTAGAGGATTAACATAGGGGATATTCAAGGTTCATGAACGTTTATCTTCTCCCTTAAGACACCACTAATGACACGAAAAAAGCTGCCACTTAGCCGTGAAGTGTCGGAAAAGACCACTTTTTTTCGGTGAGGGTGTACAAATGCAACTGTATTTAACGGCCGAATGATAAACCATTGGAGGGTTACAGAAGTTACGGGGTTACTGAAATTACAGGATTACAAAAGTTACGGGACTACAGATGTTACGGGATTCCAGTAGATTTACTGGAACAATATAGTTAAACATAGTAACGACAACATACGCAGTTTTACACATGTTACATATATGTGGTCTTACACATACTAACACTCGTTATGTCGGGACAATGTACGTAATCTTACGCGAAGTACTTACCAGCACGTTGTTGTATGATCACGTGATATGAAGTTGCCCGTGTTTGTTACCAGTCTTCCAAATTTTTGTTTTGCATCGTGAAATTTAATTTTGCATCGTGAAACGCTGTTCTGTTCTACGTAACTATTTTGTATCACAGAAGATTGTTTTGTTGTGTGAAAATTTGTTTTGTTTTGCGAAAGATTGTTGTGTTCCGTAAACAATTGTTTTGTATCGCGAAAGATTGTTGTGTACCGAGAAAAATTGTTTTGTGTTGCGAAAGATTGTTGTGTACTGTGAAAAATTGTTCTGTATCGTGAAAGATTGTTGTGTACCGTGAAAAATTGTTTTGCATCACGAAAGATTGTTGTGTATCCAGCTCAATATTGAGTTGTGTTTTGCCCTTGTGGGCCACCGTACCCTCGGGTATCGATCGTGATGCCATACGATTTCAGCGTCTTGGACTAGCTAGCTGGCACGCGATAGTGTACGGGGGCTTGCCCAAGGGAAAACTTCCATTCCCGTTTTTCCTCCGAAGTTTAGTCCCGTTAGATGGGGTGAATACTAAGATGGGCGACTCTCCGGTGCTGTTCATTCTTAGGAATCACGCTGCTTGGCTATCCATCAAGAAAGTCTACCGATATTACATTATAACACATGTTTTCCATAATTGCTTTTAATAAAATGATTAGCAACAATACTTATAATGTGATACCATCATTACTGAACAAATACTATAAAAGGGTATAAAAAGATCATCTGCAAAATACACAGCTACTTTCAAATGTGTCATCGATGACGAAACAGGAATCGAACGCATCTAACTAATCCTTGATTATTGTTAGTTTTAATCTAAATAAAGTTTTACCTGCCTAGCTATCTACCGTTTACACAGATCTACAAATGGATACGTATCCCAAGCAATTACCGGGAATTTTGTGTTGGACATTTCCTTTCACCAGAGATGGGCTTTGAACACATCGAAATGCATGGAATGAAACACAATGGTTCCCTACCAACCTGTTTTTCTAAAGAGGCCTTTGCCGAGTCTAAAAGGTACAAAATAGCTGTTAATAGATTGATCTCAAACCTGGAAAGGAAAACTCTCTTTACTTTAGAGGAGGTCACGACCTGGCTGTTTACCTTCCCGTGCCATGATGTACCATGCTTTATCGGAGGTTTTGTCCCGCGACCTCTCTTATCAGACCCTCCATCTCTCTCATCAGACCCTCCATTCCTCCATCAGCAGCATTGGCGGATCCAGACCTGGGGGTAAGGTGGAGGCCCGCTCTCAAACATTTTGTTTTTGCCCTTTCACAGTTTTGGTGTTTGGTGGCTTTGGTCCAAAAATAAGGGGGGAGGAGGCGGCCCCGGGCCCCTCCCCTGGATCCGCCACTGATCAGACCAGTAGTATGATGCTCAACCAACTGAGCCAATCGGTGGGCGGTTAAGGAACAACGTTAAAGAGGAGCCGATGAGGCAAAGAAAAACTGGGGCAAAAAAGGAAGAGGTTTTGAGGATATGTGTCGTCTTGAATCGTGTTGAGTACCAGGATATGCTATGACAGCCGTTTCATGTTTTGCGTAGCTGCCAATCAAGAGGAAGATGATGGGTTCGAGAATGATGATCATGATATTAGTATCTCATAGGATGGCGATGGTTCTCAGTCATCATTCTGTCCATGTGGCAAATCGAATAACAAGGTGGTTCCATTACTCGTGCATGGGGATGGCATAGGACACACTCTCATCGGGAAAATAGGTTTGCCATGGTTAGAGTTCACTTACAGAAAATTGTTCATCGTATATTATCAAGGGTGTTATAACATGCCATAATCTGCCTAAACAATGGCTTTGTTTTGAATGCAGCAAGTGATTTTTCTCATTCTGTTCTTCAACAGAACTACTTAATGAATGTCTAAGATTGCGTCAAGTCTGAACATTCACGGAAACAACTGCTCGCAACATCACGTTGAAGACGTCATTTTCCAGATCGCTGCAAATGAATATTTATTGCGCTACTCATTTAAGCGGTTTCAACCGATGCTGAGCAAATGTAACAAAGACAAAGCTTTGCGGATGCAGTTCAAACGGTCGCGCCATCAGTGGAGCCAACACTTTCACTGGGGGGAACTAAGAACAAGAAACCAGACTCTCCCGACCAGATTTACGGCCTGGGGCCCGTTTCTCGAAGGTCCCGAAACTTAACGGGCCATTTTCGGGTGTCACAATTCCCTTTGTATCTCAAGAACGGAGAGGATTTGAATGGTCAAACTTGACAATCAGTTTGCTTTTTGTTACCTTGAAAACATGTTAAAAGATCGGCTTTGCAAAACAAGCGGTTGATAGTTTCACAAATGGCTTTTCGGGCCCGAAAATTATCGGGACTTCCGAGAAACGGGCCACTGATGTGAGTACGCCTGTGTTCTTCAATGGTCAAACGAACTCATCAAACGGTCCCAACTCCATCCAACATTTTCCAGAACAAAAAAAATGTTCGGAATCGATGTTGGATGAAAGTTTAAAGTGCTACTATGATAAAAAAATCACTTCCTTTTTTCCTTCAGATTTTGAAAGTGTGTTTGCTTAAAGGGGCAGTGTCACGCTATATTAGTCAAACTTCAAAACACTTAAAGACGTCTTTGCATCAATGAAGACCAAAAAATAACGCTGTATTTTTGTTACCAATAACTATTAAAGTGCACTGAAGCTATTCTTTGTTGTTTGCACCCAAGGATGGAAAGGACGGAAATGGATTGAGACTTGAAAACTGAACTGGCCAGAGACAATGTCTTCAGAAAGTCGCCAAAAATCTAATACGAATAGCTCTTTATGCCATAAATACATTTCATATCTTCTCAGTGGGTTGTTATGAATGTTGTTCGTGTGCTAAAGTACTAATTTAAAATTTTACCTACAATTGTAGTTTTGACCTTAAAAAACGTCAAATTTAGTATGACGGTTCTACTTTTACACCTGACTGGCAAAATTTTGAGCTTTGATTTTTATCCAAAGGCTGTTTACGTTGAGTGTAAGTTTAGGTTTTACGATGCGCCATTATTCAAGTTCAAAACTGACCGATGAACCTCAGAAAACTGGATCTAGGGAAAACTGAGGTCATTTACTCACTAGCTTAAAATTTCAGCGTGTAAACGCAGCTTATTAGATATGCAAAACACGAATTTTAAAGTCTGAAAGCCCGAAACTCCCGCGCTGCATATCAGTTAAGCCGCGTACACACGCATTGCATTCTTAAAGTAGTGAGTCTTTGACGTCATTTCTGCTCGATCCAGCTCTCTCGATGATTTTAAAGTTAGTAATTAAATCGAAAACTTCAATTGCAGTTTAATAAAATAAACAGGTGTCTTTTTGAAACCAATGCTTAAAACTTGGATCACTTAGAGTTTAGTTAACAGAGTTTTGAAATCCAAACAAAAAGAAGAATTTTGGTCATAACGAACTATTCAAACGGCCCCAACTTCGAGAAGAAAAGAAATGTTGAATCGATGTTGAATGAAAGTTCAAATCAGTTTGAATTTAAACATTCTTTACCATTTCAACAATGTTGAACGACCAGTTCAAACGAATCCTACATTTGGTTCAACAAAGTGTGAATGCCATACATGTTGAAGCAAATGTTGAAACGGTTTCCATAAAGCTCATTTGTAGAATCTATACACTTTATTTTGCCATGTCTAAAAGGCCTATATATACAGCCAATCAGAATGGTGTACAGCTGTTTCACGTGTGAAAGTATAACCAATCAACAATAGCGTAAAGGCATTTCCGAGCCAATCAGAATCGTGCATCGTTTACATTCAAATAGCTTTTTAGATTTGGCCCCTTTTTTAGAGGCGCCACTCTCTCCTCTCTTCGCCTTTTTCCCTCCTCCTCCTTGCGTTAAGAAAACTATTTCAATGAAATTTCTCATCTTACGTGTAATAAACAGCTCACGTCGTAGAAAGTGCTTTGTGCGGGGTTAAATTCACTCATTGTTTGTGTCAAAAGTTCTCACTCGCTCGCACGTTGTTGGTTCGGGTTTTCACACAAGCAACTCTTGAATACAACCCCGTATGCCGCGCTATGACATAAACTGTATAAATGGGTCCTAAGAGTCAATCGCATTGGGCCAATGAAGTAAGCTAGTGTGAGTTGAAACAGAACTCCCAAATTGAAAAAAAAAAGGTTAAATGAAGTATGAAAGATTGGTTTCGATCAATTTCAATTGTTTTTTATTCCATCGCTAGCTAACAGTACCCACAAGATGGTTTAGTGCCAAACATTTATTAGGCATTTAATACTATGCGCAAAGAAATTTAAGACTTCACAGCCCATCTTCCATCGCGCGGCGCCACACTCAGTTTAAAAAATATATATATTTAATTTTGACTGCAAGAATGCCGTTAACGAGAAGAAAGAAAGGTACTTCGTCCACACACAATGTCTTTGGCAAGTTGAGAGGCTTGAAGTAATTGAGCCAGAGTTTCAATCTAATACGATTAAGACTAATTTCGTTATGCCTTTAGGTTTTAAGGTATTTGATAACAATTACTGCTTCGTTACAACAAATAATGAAAGAGAAAACACAATGTAATTGAGTTAAAGCTAAACAAAAGAGATTTAGTGTATTTCAGAGGACGTCCACGGGCTATTCTTGTGATGTTAACCAGCTCAAAGGTCCTCGTCATCACTCCAGGCTTTAATACCCTCCCAGTCTCCATCCCCTGATATCCAGCCTGAGCCCGAGCCCGAGCCAGACTCAGACCCCGACGACCAGCCTGAACCGGAGCCAGAGTATCGAACTGCAAACGAACATAGCTGTCGATTAGGTAATGACCGATGAATAAACGAACAGTCGTTTTAGTCCCGTTAATAGGAAGCTTACGAAACGACGACGCCGACCGCAACGACGACGCTGCAAAACAATGGGTTTAATCAGCAAAAACAATGGCTCTGCACGCTCTGCACGTGCCTTTTACATTTGTGTACATTTCTTTGCCGTCATCTCCTAAATGACGACGTGAAATGACCAAATTCAAGGTTCTGTGGAGGACGTTAGCACATGACGATCAATTTTCAGTTCTCTCTCTACGCTTCCAACTCACTCATACCAGTTTAATTCCTCGATAGTTACTACACATTTAAACGCGAAACTACACGAAGTAGTTTCTTAGTGACATGAATAACGCGAACTTGTATTTTTAAATAAAGTCCTCGTAGCCGTCGTCGTCCTCGTTTCGTAAGCTCCCTAATAATACACACAACCCTCGTTCCCAGGACCTTTCCCTACACATTGGGGGAAAAGGGACTGGTAAGAGGCTGCAATTCACTCAAAAATTACTCAGTTTTGATGAGCTAAAAAAGAGTGCAGTTTTCGTGTAATACCGGTTCAAGTTCGTAACAAATGCTCGTTTCCAAGTTTCCACTTGAGTGACATTTGTAAAAGTTTGAATCTGAAAAGCGTCATAATCTGTTTCAACCAATCAGTTAAATGAACTTCATAGAAAATTACAGCGAGCGCTGTCAAATTTCCTTTGTTTTGACTTTTTGTCCTCATTTTTTATCTCTATTAGTAAATAAACCCAAATAAACTGTAGTCGAATTTGTGCTTTATAGATACAGGATATTAATCCGATTTAGATTAATGAACAGAAGTGCACAAACCTCTATCACAGAATTCTTCTACTCGACAGTATCTTCCATCTACCCTTTCAGTTTCGTTGCATGGTCTCCCTCCATATTGAGGCGCTGGTGAATCGCACTTCCGGTCACGTGTTTGCTTACCAAGTCCACAGGTCAAGCTGCATCTTGACCACTCGCCCCAAGGTCCCCAGCCTCCGTGAACTATGGTAAAAAATTCAATCGTTGTCATGGAGACATAATAAGCTGGAAAAATAACTAGCTTATAATTCGATTACACAGTTTATAAGTGTTATGACCCTTTGGGGAAAAAAAGCTCTTAACGTAGAGTAGGGAACAAACAAACTCAAGAAAACACATTAAGAGTAGAACCCAAGAACCGTGCTTGAAACACATTGGCAGAAGGACGAGATTTCACCACCGCGCCAATCTTACTCTCTTAGATGAATTTAAAGGCACTGCTACTTCGGTGGCCCTCGAAATTGGTTCAGAAAACGAAGGACACAGTAAAATAGGTGGTAGGAAATAATAGATCCCAACCCCAGGGACCGCAGAGAGGGAGGGGCTGGGGGGGGGGGGGGTGTACAGCCCCCATCACTATTTTCAACGGTGCCTCTCCCCTCCCCTCAGACGTCCGTGATCCATACCAAAACCGAGCCCCTTTACCTTCAAACGTACTCCGCGGGCCCTGAACCCTGCGTTCTATATCAATGCCGTGAAGTTCAGGTTTTAAACCTTTGCAAAAACCGTGGACGATTAGCCTTGCAGAGCGTTGGATCAGAGAAGATCGTGATCAGTCATAATTGATTTAAAAATATTTATGAAAGTCCAGAAGACTATTGCACGACTGATAAAACAACGCGAAAATGTATTTTTCCCGGTTCTTTTCGGTGCAAAAGTAAAACTTGCACCACTTGCCCCTATATAGAACTCGGCCGTAATGAATACACATTTCATTCTACGGGTAAAAGTCATAAAATCACATTACTTGTAAAACTTTCAATGTTGTTTACATGATTCAGTGTAAATTATGTAATCTTCAGTATATCGGGGAAACCAAACACAGTCCCACTAGTAGTTATTATCCAGACCGCAGGTTCAGAACACTTAGCAATAACCATTCACACAGTCCTATGTTACTCATTGCCATTGAAAAGCTCATCTAGTGTTTCAACGGCATTTTATTCTTTTGAAACTTTGGTTTGTTTATCCAGTATCACTTTACCTTATCATTTGAAATCTTCTAACATGTGTATATATAATTCTGTAAACTCGTTAGATCTCCAAATAAACCTGATGAAGGCTAGTATTAGCCAGCCGAAATGTCGTTAAAAAGTACATTCTCGCGTTGTTTTATCAGTCGTGCAATAGTCTCCTTGACTTTTATAAATATATATCAGTGCAATAAATTGAAGGTTGTTAAAGTGCATATGAAACAAATTTAAATTACCTATTATCTTGTTCAGAGCTTTCAAAATGATGAAGAACGGCCTTTGTTTCATTGCGATAGTACTCTTGGTTGTCGAATTATTCAAGATTTTGATTTATGCAAATTGTAGGACTTGTGACGTCACATAGTGGACACAAAATTATGTAAAATCACAAAATATGGAACATCTTTGCAAATACCACGTCTGCAGGGTTGATGTGCTGCCAGAACTACACATTGGGATAGTGATTATGATGTCACCATAGCAACATACTCGTTACCAGACCTCTACCTTCCCGAAATGAAAAATGCCTTCTTTGTTGCTCTGGGGCCGGTTCCGCCGATTCCTGAAAGGTGTAATAACCCTATTCCAGGGATAAATGTGCCTGGAATAAGGCACATTTATCCCTGGAATAGAGTTATTACACCTTTCAGGAACCCGGCCCTGGAGTCTAACAGACGTCCTTATGCTTGTGCTGTGTAATGTCCATATTCACTCACACCCACTGAATGAACATCAACAGCAAATAGCACTTATTGAGGAGGGAAAGTCTGGTGTTACCCTTTGGATGGAGAGGCCTGGAGCCCATTGTGTTGCCATGGAAACGTCACAGTGGGCCATATCATGGAACTTTGTGATGAGTATAACAACTGCAAAAAGTTTCATTTCCATACAGAGAGATATTCCATTTCTTATGATTTAACATCATTTTGAGTACACTATGTGACGTCACAGTCCTCTAATTTGCATATATCAAAATCTTGAATAACTCGGCAACCAAGATAGCTATCACAATAAAATAAACACCGTTCTTCATCATTTTGAAAGCTCTTTCGAACGAGCTAATAAAAACGTTGTGTGGACGTTGGGGAAGGCTAACAACAAACGCAGCAATCTCGCTTGAACAGAAATTGTTCTATCAGCGCCGGAACGAATAAGTCATTTTCGAGAGGGGACAAAATATCATTGGGTGTCTGCAGATAATGAGACGTTTCCCGTTTCCTTAGCGAAGAGCCTGCTCTTGTAGTAACAATGCAACAATTCTTTTTTGACTCACTAGGGCAATGTTCTGTTTCCACACAGGGTCTTCTTTCCTGTAGCTGTCCCTGACAAAAATTTCCGCCGTACTGTGGTTTAGGGTTGGTGCATGACCTAGCTCGGATTTGGAACCCATTGCCACACGTCTTCGAGCAACTTGACCAATTGCCCCAAACCGACCAGCCTCCGTCAACTGTTGAACAAACAAGCTATTTTCAGCAAGAGCCTTTTCCTTAACCCTTTCACTGCTGAGGGCCTCCCCATTGACGAGTAAAATCGTTTGGCGTTAGACAGAGTAAAATCTATAAGTGTCAATTTGCATTTTTTGGCGGTGAAAGGGTTAAATTACAGACATTTTGTTAATCAGCTGAGTGCATGTCCTAAGGAGACAACAATCTTTTAAATCGACTAGAGATCACCGTTCAGAAGCCAAAACTCGCAAGTGTCCAGCTCTGGGTGATAAAAAAATCATTGGCGAGGGATTTTAAGGACGGTGTCTACTATTATTTTTGTGCATACTTTCTGCCCATCTGCTCATTTTGCGCGCTTATGCGAGTGCTCTTGGTATCCATTGGGGGTAACTATGTATTTTCCAGAGGATTCCGTTGGGAAAAGAACGCAATGCATTGCTTTGTTATTTGCATTTAAAAGCTTTCAACAAATACTGTTGATAAGTTATTTTTGAAAAATCCGTGGTTACCCCCAATTTTCTTCTTAGATTTCAAAAAAACTTGTTAACTTATGCTCTTCCCGCATATTGTTAAAGTACGCAAAATGAATACCTTTGAATTAGTAGGCATCGTCCTTAAGCAATTAAATATCACTGAGGTGACGTTAATTTCCACGGCATTAATTTTTGGGAAAAAATCGTAACTGAAAATTGTATTCTGGTCTCTTTAAACTTTTGGATCTAAGGAACACGCCACACCCTACCCGAATAGATAGTTCACAAATTACTAAGTCAAAACAGGTAAAGTATTACAAGAGAGAGTGAAAAATATGAGCTTTATATTGCTTCTTGAAGCCATTAATTAATGAGAGATTTTTAAAAAAAATTATTTACGTCATTTACACCACGATATTTACACTACTGACAATAAGATACGTGGACTACCTACGATACAGTACCTACACTACTTAAGATACTTGTAGAAAAAACAATTAGCATTGAGCTAGGGGCTTACCAGGTCCGAGCAAACTAATTTAACGGAGAAAAAGCTTCCATTTCTTCTCAAAGGCGGTCGAACGATTACTGCGGAGAGCTATCTGTTTTTCAATTTGAGTAATTGTGTTCAGTTTACTATTGAAGGCGGATATACAAGGGGATGCTCCACCTAAACAAGATCAATAGCTGTATGAGTAAAGGGATTTTTGACAGCCCTGAGAGAACAAAATCATTCCCAAGGCCCCTTTGAAAGAGGAATTCTTTAACATCTTTCCAAAAACCTTTTTTATAGAATAGCTCAGGAAAAATTGAGCGATAGTCTGCTTCTCATTCACAAAAGCAACATTTATCTGATTGTAGAAGGTTGATTCTCTTCAGAAAATCATTTGTAGCAATCCTCAGATGTAAGAACTTACAATTAAAGGTTCTTAATTTGGTAGAAGACGTACATTTAATTAAAAGAAATTGTATATGCTACCTTCCAGTCTACATCACAGTCATTCTGAACACTGAAGTTCCCTAAGCCACTTTCCGATTTCCTTTGGTACCGATGGGTGGGGGAGTTCTTTTCTTGAGAAGTGTAGATAAAAATATTGAATTTGCATTTGGAGAGAAGTTCAGTTAAAGTTAATCCTTTCACAATATTCCTGTCCCTCATCGGAATACTACGCAGCTCCCTCATAAACGATTCTACAGCTGAAAGAACTCCACAAAATTTTAACCATTTTAATTCTTGAAATTTGGTCCTCAAATCGTTATACCTAAGGAGGGTATCATTTTCGTCTCGTAAGTGAAAAATTTTGCTAATACCGTGGCTCGACCAATGAGAATACGAGACGGTCATTTATTCGAATTAGGGAGTTGTACCAGATAATCTGATCACCGATGTTTGCATCCGTAATCGCAGCGACTTTAGAAAAATGTAACTCCGCCCAGGTTTCTAGGACCTCACGGACAAAGGGGTTAGTTATCCCTAGCATAGGGATGTCGTTTTTGTGAAGGTTACATGAGAAAATTGCGTCTCCTCCATGTTTTTTTTTAACTTTCATCGAAAAAAATTTCCAGTTGCCCCTGTTTGTTTGATCAAGGTATTTTTTGATCCAGGAGACCTTGGTTATAAGCATGCTTTTAATCTTGTCGCCTTTACCGTCCCAAAGAAAATCGGAAACAAGTTTATTGACGTTTTGTAATGCCTCCATGGAGGTGGGTAGGGGTGTAGACAAGTTGGGAAACCAGAAGACTTTTAATGAGAGTGATTTTACCAACTAAAGTAAGCCTTCTGAACTGCCATAATTCTATCACATTTTATACTTCGTAATCCTCTCATCGTGATTGGAACGGAGCATTACATTTCTGTCTGCTGCAAACCAAACGGCCAAGGTAAAAACGTTCCCCTTCACCAAGGTATTGGTCCTCTATCTTTTGCTGAACCTACCCAAACTGAGCACTTTTGTTTTCTCGAAGTTTGACTTTAGCTCAGAGATCATTTGAAATATATGTCGAAAACCTCTACTGCGCGTAGAAAAGAGCCGCCTGAGCCATCGAATATTAATGTCGTATCGTCGGCATATTGGCTAAGTTTGTGTTTGACTCATTTCTTTTCAAATTTGTAGGCGGGGTAGTTTCCCATAATTTTGAAGCCGTACACGCAAAAGTAAACCCTTGCTTTAATTTGGTCGATAAAAATTGATTTTAGACAATTGCCTTGTACTATAACTAGACAGACACCACAAAGCAATGTCTCGAAAAAGAAATCTATATATTGTACAACACATTGTGCTGTACGCTTCTTTGCCATCATCTGCATATGGATCTACATCTACATAATCCAGCATTTGGTAAACTCCCCTTTGACTTGTGGCTGTATTTGCTTACGTGTTCTCATACATCATACCCCTTTTACAAAAATATTATTTCCAAGCCGGCCATAAACTGCTAGTAGTACCTTTTTAAGTCAGTCGAGCTGCCCGCTTTAGTCGTCAAGCAAGAGGGCTGAAGAGCCGAGGGGAGAATGGGTAGACAGCAAAATGTGGGCCTTCATTTCGCTCTCTCCCCATGCTCCCCTCGGCTTGCTTGCGTGGTGACTAAAGCGGGCGGCTCGGCTGACTTACAAGGGACTGCTATTAATATAAGCTGGCCACATTTTGCTGGAGAATTAGACCACACCGGGAACTCCATGTCTTTCTCTTTTTCGAATTGTGTGTGGGAATCTTCGACGTCTCATGGAGTTTATGAACATTGAAGGGTTGTGAGACGGGGCCTACGGTTTATAGTCCTTATCTCAGAAGACTTGAACGTGTTACCATTTCCAAATAGCATCACAAAGGCAGCACATTCTCCCCAGTTACGTAAAGATCTTGAGTATTGAACCGGCCGGAGTTGAGCTCACAACCGTCCGCACGATAGTCTCGATGCTCATACAACTGAGCCAGCCAGTCAAATCAGTCGTTCCGATAAAATTCATTCACCGTATTGAAAAAATTAAAAAGGCATTTTGTTTGAAGATTTTACCGCAGGTGCACTGAATATGTGTACAGGACTACTTTCAATACTTTTAGATTGAACCCTTTCATTCACATGATCTAAATGTTAATTCTCTTAAATGGTACCATAGATTTCTTTGTTGGCTATTAATGAGAATTTAGTGTTAGATCAAGATAATACCCCATTGTGTGGTTGATAATTAAATCATTCTCAATACTTCTCTACCTGACAGTGTATTTAATCTGTGAGGTGAATTTACTTACTGATCAATCGTTGGAGACAAAGGGCCTTAACCGTCTTAACCCCCGGGTTACCTGCTTGCTTCTTGACTACTCAGTTCCCAGCCTACCAAATTGATTTGCCAGCCAACTAGAATGCCCTGTTATGAAGCACTTGAAAAGATTGCACAAACTTCTCGCAGGCAACATTAGTCGATCGTGTGATTTACGCATGTGAACTAGTTGTTAATTAATTAACTTGCACACAAAGAATCAACAATAACGTTTCACATGACACTCTAACATGACGTACTTGGACAGGGTTGCGTTTGGCAAGACCTCGTCATCACAGCCCTTCCTCGGCAAGGATTTCCCCCATGGGAGATACATGTCCTATTCCTCTCTTGAAAGGAAGGTCCGCATGTTGCGTTGCACTCGCTCCAGTCTCCCCATTCACTCCAGTAACTCGGTTCTGTTTAAGAGGAACCATACACACGACTGTATTAAGATTCCGTTATTACATTACAAGAAGGAAGTGGGCTATAATGCAGCAAGCCTCGAAATGGTCAAGACCGCTAAAATGACATTTGTCATTTCAGCCTTCCGACTACGAGAGTAGCCCACTTTGACAAATAACATGGCCTTTTGTTAAACGTAGTAAAAGTGACGGTTAAAATAGTAACCTGCAAACGTGATCGTCTTTTAGACATACGTTACTCTGGTTTGAATGTAGCTTAAAAAGTTACGATTCAAAGAACCAAAGTTTCGACACTCCTGTCTAGTGTCGTCCTCAGACACTAAATTCTCCTGTTTTATTCTTTTTTCTGTGATCTTTGTCAAATGTCGCTCGGGGAAAAATGAAGGTCAAAAAGTCTTACAGCAAGGCTGATACAACGGTTAAGGAATATATTCTATTTAAACAAGAGCTCCTGGTCATCAGTTTACAATAATTGCAAGAGCGCGCCTTGGCGCCTTGGCGCCAGGCCCCAGTTGTTCAAAAGGTGGATAACGCTATCCACCGGATAAATCACTATCCATTGAATTCGCGCAACTGGTTTCACTATGACTTATCCACTGGATAGTGATTTATCTGGCGGATAGCGCTATCCATCGTTCAAACAACTAGGGCCCTGGCGTGGAGCTTTAATCATCTCCTATAATCATCTCCTATCGAACAAGTGCAAAAGGAATAATTGTTTTATAAAAACCCCCTACAAATTGTGGACAAATCTTCCATACTTTATTTTGTAAAAACAAAAACAAAAACAAAAAAAACCTGATGCGTACAGTTACTGATATTTGTAGAGTTTTTTCACGTGACATCACGGCGGCCATGTTGGTCTCCCTAATGTATTATCATGCAAACGTTTTCTTTTCTTTCGGTGGCAAGACAAGGTTACTAATCACGTGATAATCGACGGAATGATGGATTTTTTTGAAGGTTTTGGAGCAGAAGCTGCTCTACAAAGTAACTGTGTTTTCACTGAATCAAGGTCGAATTGCAGGAGACAGGAACACATACCGTGCATTTTTACCTTTCGTTCCTGTCTCCTGTATATTGTCTATACCTTTCATTTGCCTCGAAATTTCTAACTTTCATAAGGTCGAATTGGTGTTTGGAAATATTGGTGGGGTAAAAAATGGGAAAAATAGAATATGTTTTGGTTACTGGTTGCGAGGTAGGGATTTTAGACCATGGGAAAATGTAACCGGAGGTGAAGCGTTTTCCATTTAACCTTCTTTTACGCTGTTACGTGTCTTTGCTGTTATCTAGATCGATCCGTCCATAGGAGATTGCAAAAAACTTTGGGGGAAACTCAGGTTTACCCAATCTGGCTTTGTTCAAAATCAATACCTGTTATTATTGTTCTACAAGGCTCACAGTTATCTCTTCCTCTTCTTCTTGAGCTCCATCCAGCTCCTCCATTAGAACAGCAACTCACTTTTGGCTGTCTTGGTCCAAGTTTTCTTTTGCATTCTCCAGTTCTTTTGCTGATTTTCGACCAACAAAACCCCTCTCCGGCAGCTCGTCTGGCCTCTACAAAGATATATAATACTGACGTACTTGAAAAAGTTGAAAAAGTTGAAAAAGGAAACGGTGTACCTTTTCAAACATTGGATATAGACATCGAAGACAATAATCAACGCTGGATATTTTATCTTCTCTCGTCGCCACACATTTCTAATTTAACGAAATGCGATTAATTCGTAACGAAAAAAATTCCAACAGAGCCGCAATCCGTAAGGGCAGGAAACTTATTTTAATTTCAAAGCCGGCAGGATATTTGATCCCAACGGTCTAAATATTCACGAAGAAACATTAGATTTCAGTTTATTATTTACAGTCAGGTCTCATTCTGTTATATAACCACGTATATAACCACGAAACAGTCATTTTCTGTTTTGACTTTAAAACCGTTCGTACCCATCCAGTTATAGGATTGTTCGCCTGTATTGTACAAGGTGAACAAGACGGAATAATCGCGAAATACTTGCGATAGCGCTAAGTTATATTTTGGACTGCCGTTTTCGTTGCCGTAGCCGTCTTCTTTGCTTAAACTCCCTTCTATGTCTTCTATCGATGAAGGGCTCGCGCTCTCCTCGGCGGAAAAGCCCTGGGAACGAAATTGCTATTTATGACGAGTACTCAAAAATGTCATGGTTGAAATTAATATGATTGAACACCAGCAAAAAAATAGCTTTTGTTATCTTTCAGGTAATTAACACGCGACGGCAAATAAAACTAGACTTGGAAGACTGCCATTTAACACAGACTGCATGGAAAAATACATTGCTCACCTACATTTTAGAGACAGCTGGATTTTTTAATTCTGAGAGCCGCACTAACTGGAGTCTCGTTTGATTCGTTTGGCTCGGCAGTGGATGGCAAAGAAGCCTAACGAGCCAGCTCTTCGGTAGAACCTCTAGATGTGGCCCAGAATTCTGTCGTTTAGCCTTTTACTGTACTTGTTTCATCGTTCATTCCTTTGTAAAGGCCGCGGCGTTTTTTTCCCAGATGTTGGCGGTTAGCCTAGAATCTATGTTACGCTGTCTGCATCCGTTACGGTAATAAAACTTTTCACGGGTCGAATAATTTCGTTATTTTTGCAAAATCATTTACGTTCACTGTAAGTTTGAAACGTTGTCATCACTTACCAGCTAAATGTAGGAAGCAGAATATGCAATGTGCACTGAACGCTATTGCAATCAAAACTATGTATTTTGACATGTTTCGTTTTGGGATCTTCCTCTACTGTATTTATTCAATATTTTGGCGTGCTGGACTTCAAGCCTTATCAAGGACGCCGAATTTCCCAAGCCAAGTGTTGGGTGATCCTCAAATTATCTGTAAGCAACACAACAGTAATATTAAAACATTATCTCAATTTTTAATAGTCATGCCAGTATATCTAAGTCCTGGCTCATCTTCCAGTTCCTTTATCAGTAGAAGTTACTTGGTATCCAACGCTTAAAACATTAAGGTCTTCTGTTACCTCAGGCGACTTGAGGCCGTCATGGCTACAATCAACAGACATTTAGTCTGTCTTCCCTTCATGATGAAGCGTTTGTCTTGACCTCAGCGTCCTCAAAATTTTAACTGAGACAAGAGCCAAATTTCTCTGAATCTGTACGTCGTTAAAGATCAACTGAAATTACTATTGAAGTTTTCATCTGGCACCATTTAAACGAAAGCTTATCAGTAGAACATCCTCATGCTGCCATTTATTCTCAATATTTTAAAGTTCATGGATTTTTTCCACACATGAGGCATGAAAATCTTAGTAATTGAACGCAGCATTAGTAAGTGGATCGCTTCTCGTCAGTTCTTTTGCGTGGAAACAAGCGTTTCGTTTCAACAAAAACAGCTGCTTTTCTTAAAACAAAAAAAAAATCACTTTTGGCTGGCAATGCTTATCTCAAATGCAGATGTTAAAAGGCATGTTTATAGGCACAACAATCGACTAGACGGACGATTTGAGAAACGGAGTGCTGTACGACTTATTTTTCTAACCCCTTGTAACCATAAGTGACCATTCTTTAATCCGGTTCACTGAATCAAATGTCTGAAACCTCAATCTCGCTTCCATAAATGACTTCATGACCATGTAACGAAGGACAATGCTTAAGATTTTCATTCTTGATAGTTGTCATGTTCGGCCCGGGAAATAATCACATTTAGGATCTTAATATGCTAAAGTATCGATAAAGTATCTTAGCGTAACTTGGCCTCCTTCTACCGGTAGGAGGCTGAATGATAGCTCGCATGCAGTGATGACACAAGCGAACACAAACGTTATTAAAATCTCACTCGTCAACGCTCTATGGCGATACACGCACACATCTCCGAACACAAATTATCAGTAGAAGCAAACAATTTGAACTCAGTTGCTTTACCAAGATCATCCTCTGCTTTGTTTTAGAATACTTATATTTGAAATCTTTGAGGTGTTGCAGATCTCAGCGCCCTCAGTTTCCCTTTGGTCTTCCACCATATCCCAATTTACGGCCTACCACATGAGTTTTCCCACAAAATAAACATTCAAATGCATTCAATACGGAAATGATCGAATTGGCGTTAGCCATGTGCGACCATGAATTCGAAGCGGCGAGAATGTTGACTGACGAAATTAAATATATATTGATAAGACACAAGACAAATCGATGACCATACAGACCTTCGTGAGAATGCCTCAGCTCTAAGTCTTGCTCATACCCTCACATTAAAATTCATTTATTCCGATCCCTTCGAGGAGAGATCCTTAATTGTTGATGACGTTTTTGTTTTTTGTTTGTGTAACGCCCACAGCTGAAGCGCACTGGGTCCAATCGCAAGGCTGGAAGGTCATGCAACAGGTCGGAAGGAACTTCATTCCTTTACTTCCTCTCGGTTTGTGCGTTGTTTTGATCTCCGCATTCAGCTGATGAAGGCTAAATTACAAATGAATAAAAAAGGAAAAACGATTCAGCTACGGAAGTTCCCCTCTTGCGTCGCGTCTCAGCCCGCGCTCTTTCCCCGAAGTAAAACTGGATAATCATCACTGATCATTACACAGACAATTATAGCCTGCGAGGAGGCTCTCTCTCTTCGGTGAGAGCAGGCTAAGACAATTAAACGAGTAAAACTCAATTTTAATCGAGGGAGGCGGGGGGAGGGGGAGCGGTGAAGTGAGAAACCAGATCGATCAAAAATTTGTTTTCAAATCGACCCTTTTCCGCGTGCAACAAAGGAAATAGGAGACGTGTACTCGCAGGCTAGAATCAAGTTTTATTTCGACTTTCCTTAGCATGTGTACATCCACCTCCATGCACGCAGGCTAACTTTCCTAGAATAGAAAGCGGAAAAGAAAATAACTTCCGAGGAATCAAGGGGCTTTAATTCTCTTCCTTAAATTTCAAGTAAAGGACGCAAGAACCATGAAAATTTAAACCATATATGCCTCATCGACGTCATCAGATACGATCATGCCCAGTTGTGCACCAATTAACTGCCTGGTATGTCAGACAAGGGAGCTTTATTACGTACCACTGGCAAACCGTTACGTCTCGATTACAATGTTTCTTTTGAGTCATTTACAGTCTGTTCGAGGTTCATTTTCCTATTTAAACTTAATCGCAGAAACTGCCAGGTCAGCTCTTAAAGTATCCACAAGACGTCATATTTAATGATAAACCATCAGACAAGACAACAGACAGGACGATACCGAGGAGACGTCTGACATCAAAACAGATAAGCTTAACTGCTGAAAAGAACTTTTCAAAGAACCCCTCGATGGCAGCAAAATTAAATCTGTCACAGAGCGATTTTCCAGAAAAAAATTTGATTACAACCAAATTATTTCCTTCGCGGTTTTTGGCAATCTGCCTTAGAAAACTAGCAAACTAGCTGACCTTTAAGCTGAACTGAGTACTCACGGGAATTTCACAACTGCACCTTTTCCCTCTGGGGCTTCCCAAGCCTTAATTCCAAGGAAATGGATGGGGAGATAAGTAAGGAAAAAACGATTAATTAGCAATGTTTAGAAGACATTTTCAGGGGAATCAATTACGCCAAAAAGTTGCTTGTTGTAAGTGTTGAGCTGTTCTTGTGCATTCCTGGAACTTGTCCAAGGAAAAGAACATACAGTTTTGCACACTTGACTGCTTAATTTCCTGCCACTTGTATGCATGCCATCTAAATCGTGCAGTTCTTACTTTGCGGCGCTTTCAGGCAGGCACATCCCTTTTCGAAATATGTTTGGCTTTGATATGACTTTGACAGGTTATTAATAGAAGTCGAACGTAGCTCAGTTTAGATTTATATTCATTTGAAGAGTAATTCAAAAGCTCCCAAGATTTCAAACTAAATGTCCACATCAGTTACCGCGCAATAAAAATATGCCTGCAAACTCACATGTCTTTGCATGTGAATGATTGACATTTTATCCGTGTAATTTATGAAAGGGATTATTTCCAGACATCCATCATCACCCATTGGTTTTGGTTTCAGTTTACTGGATATCACGTTTGAAACTGTCTGAAAGACAAGGAGCAAAACGGGAAGTCGATCAGTTTGCACCATGGCGTTATGGACAGCAGTTCTTATCCTTGCAGCGTCAGCATGTGCGTCGGCCAAAAGGTATGGTTATGTTGATAAACTGCTGCAAAAAAAATTGAAATATATAGCACGTACCGCAAAGTTCAAGAAGTAAAATAAACACTTAATAGTCAGTAAAAGGCCGATCGTCCTATATGTCTACAAGCTGTTACAAGTCGTCTCATTTCGATGAGGTGAGGACAGGGTTTGGGAGATAGAAGATGGCCTGGTCTACGTTTCAAGAAATTAGACTCTCGAGATGAAATAATCGGAGCACTGTTGCTTTATTAAGCGAATAATTGCTCAGTCGCCAGCCACAAACTAGGGCAATCAAAAGTAGTGACCTCTGGATTTCAACGGAACCCCTGAACTGTTCCAGCGTGATGACTAGGGAATTTAAGATCTACGACGGCGACGGTCGACGAAAACGTCACCTCAAAATATAACTTGGCTCTATCATAAGTCTTTCGCGGTTATTCAGTCTCGTTCGCTCCCTACAATGTGGGTGAAGTATCCTAATAATAAATTGGTACGAGCGGTTTCAAAGTTAAAATAGAGAATGAAGGATTCTCTGTTGCCTCCTGACTCTGATCCTGACGTTGTCGTCAAAACTTCAAATTTGGTGATTTCACGTCGTCGTTATGCAGAGGACCGCTAAGATACTTGCTAAAACCCGTGCTGCATGTGCAGCACGATTATTTATACTCTTTCAACCAATGATATTACTGTTTTGAGGCGATGTCGTAGTCGTAGCCGTCGCCGTTTCTTAAATTCCCTACTCCTGATGGACGAAAGTAACGGAGTAACTGACCAAAGAATAACTAAATGTTGGCCACTGAACTGGTCTTCGACGCCTTATAGCCTTATCTAACGGGGTCAAATGGAGGGGTTTTCTTCCCCTTTGACAATAAAAATAAACCCAAGTAACCGGAAAGGAATCTAAGCCATGGAAAACCGATGTTGTTTTTGAGTTACAAGAGCGGTAAAGTTTTGGAGAGTGTCTTGCCGTGATTGTCGTTTGCTTTAATAAAATAGTCCTTTGAGTCACAATTGAGGCGAATATGACGATTTCAACACAGTGACGTCATTTTAATTTAATTAAATTTATAGTGATTATTTAGTAAGGTAACGAGAGTTTTGAACAGAATTGTTTTATTGTCATATTATTGAATGACAAAAAGTGCCTATTGTTGTTTCTCCTTTCCTCCTGAACCAGTCATGCAGAATGCTGTCACGGGAGGCAGTGGGGTGATAAACCCGTGAATGGCCCGATTTATGCCAGATGAAGTTAATAACAGAGAGTTAAAAATCCTACCGAATATCAAGCTTTAAAACTTGTTCTCCTTTACATGTTAATATTGAGGACGCATTATTCTTTAAGACGCTGCCAAACACATGCGCGCTGAGATGGAGGTTTTTCCGCTACTTCGAACGATTTTCGCTCTTATAATTAGTTGTCTCAACATATCTCCACTATTGTCTAATATTTGACTACATCCAAATTATAAGCAATTTGATCTTAACAAAAGTGTATAAGAGCCACTTTACACCATGATCGTGACAGAAATTTGTTTCAATTTATACCTGTCTCGTGGTATAAATGTGACTAGAATTTCAGATGTGCTTTGACCTTTCAGCTAGTTGTATGATTTACTTAAAGGAAAGGATATCTGGCTCTGATTGGCTGCTGGGACATAAAAATGCAAAGGATACCAATGAATTGAACAAACAAGCTGAGAGAGTCGCTTTCATTCAATTAAGAGCAACAGTTCAGCGGGGATTGGTTTCCTCCCTTGTCACCAACTATTTGCCTGAGATAGCTCCGGTCGATGTGTTTCCGTGCCTGCGCGAGTGTTTTAATAAAAAGAAAGAATATACTGTGACTGTTAAATTGGTCTGGAAAGCGACAGTCTCGAAAAACGTTATGGACAACAAATAAAAATACCTTCGCTTGCCAGTCATGCCATGCAATAAATGAAAGATCATTATTAAAGCACCTTTAATTAGCGCATTTAATTAAGGCTTGTTTTTTACTAAAAACGCAAGCTTACGCACGGCGACAAAGGCAAATCTTATCATGGGACAGACGCACTAACTAATTTTTTTTAGGATAGCTCCTGTTTAGCCACACGCTGTATGAAAAACACGGGTGTGGACATAAACCTCTAGTAATTTACTCAGCCGTTCACAACAACACAGTCTGCGGCTTAGTTTGCAATAAAAACTTGATATCCTGAAAGACAGAAACTCTGAGAACTCTCATAATACACGATAACTATTTAAAACCGGTTCTAGACGGAGGGTCCCCAATAGAGTTCTTCAATCCCTTATCCCGACCAAAATTATCCCTTCATCCCGAAATCCCGAACGTTTTTATCGGTTAGTCCCGATACCGGTCATGACGTCTCAGCATGGTGGCCAATCCCCGTCGTCAGTTACAACTACAGTCGATTTGGAATACACCTTGTTAATCTTTTCCACCAACCTTCATGATCCAATTGTCTTTCACTGTAGCATTCGCAATCACAGTTTTGAAACCGAAATGATGCGGTTCATTGAACAAGCAAACAAACACCGCCCCACAATTATTTCGCGGCTGAAATTTCAGATATATACAGAAACGACATTTCTGGAAACAAACATTTACAAAGGTTCAATAGCAACCCAGTCCTTGATGTGCGCACGCACTTCAAACCTACTTAAACACTTCAAAACACGCACTTCTCCTCGTGCCATTCACCAGGAGTCAAAAAAGACTTCATCAAAGGCGCGGCACAGAGACTTCTCAGAAAAAAACTGCTCTTAAAAATATTTCACGAGCTCATCCAAAATATTAAATTATGCCAACGTGAAGAGGTTATCCCGAGAATCTTGCTCAAAGGACACACTCAATAATGCAACTTAAAAACAGGAAACTGACGGGAGAGCAAACGAACCTTGCCTTTCGTTACACAATACCACCTAGCAGTGACGAATTTAAAACAAATTCTCATGAAAGACTGGCATTGCGAAAGTTGAGTTTATTTTTGGCTGTCAGAAATCCCGGATCTCGGGGTTTCAAATTGACGATTTCTCGGATCCCGCTTCGTAATAACGCTTAATCCCGCGTCCCGTCCATAAATGCAATCCCGAATCCCGATCCCATTTTTCTTTAGAATCCCGAATCCCGGGCTCTAAAAAGGCCAAATCTCGAATCCCGAAAACCCTATTGGGACCCTCTAGACAGTTTCTTGAGGAAAAGCTCTATTTCGCTGTAAAACACCCCAAAAAACAACCTGGTAAGAAAATATTTACATTTATTGTACGACTAGTTCCGTGAGCGGCCAAGATGAACCGAATCCCGCGCTGTGATTGGGCGGGGAAGATGGACACTATCTTGCCCTCTCGAGATTTCTCGCTTGGTCCCGCAAGATCAAATGTCATTTTTTGGTGTTTTACTCCGTACAATAAATACTTTATTGACCAAGCTTGTTGAGTCAAGATGGCTGGATATTGGCCTCGTTCTTTTTGTGCGCGTTTATGGACCTCGATGAAACACGCAAAAACGAACTTGGCCAATATCCAGCTATCTTAACCGAACAAGCTTGGTCAATAACCCATATATAGAAAACTAGTTGGATAGAACAATTTACAAGTGTTATATTAAAACATGACCTACTTATTAATTATTGTGAGACTAAACCAAAAAAACGCGACCAAAAAAGTACAATAAACTAAAGAAAAAACACCTACAAAATTAACGAGGCGGAAAATTAACATGTTAATTAAAAGGCGTTCGTACGCTTCCCACCCAAGGGCCATTCCTCTTCCCACCCCATCGGAAGCGAGAGAGAGCAATGCCATGGGAAGGAAGTTGAGCCTATGGGTCTTTTCAGTAGCGGGGTCACATTTTAATATTACCTGCTGTCGAAACGGAATAAGTTCAAAGATGGTTTATTGATGGCTTCTTTTCCAGTTATAGAGGGTAAAATTACTAATAAATGCTGATCGGCTGAGACAAAGAGCATTTTTCATTTATTTTGGTAATTTGCCATGATGTAAAGTACGAATTCATCTGCGTATGTATATTGCATATGATTATGCTTACGGCTCAAGCCTCGTCTCGAGGGCGAGGCAAAATCGGAGAGATCAGAAAAAAATTCTTAATTCTTTACCATACTAAATTGCTAATACCCAATTCTTGTTTGGCGAACTGCCAGTCCAACAGCTTTGAATTGAAATTGCATGTGATTTATAAGTTTTCTTCATGTTTGTCTCTATATTTTTTCTCTGTTCATTCGCGACTTCTTAACCTGAATGTACATCTTTCTCTTTCTTTTCTTGTTGTAAACCATTGTCCAGTTGCTCTACCCCACTGCTTTTTCGTTCGCCGCAAAGTGAGTGGGAGAGAACCTATACACGGCGAATCTTAACCGCCCTTGTGGTCGCTTGTGGTTTAATTTTTATTCCTTTTTTTCAAATTCTTCAGATTTTCCATAATGGCACCAAATGTTTTTCACCTTGGAGTTGCCGTGCAAGTCTCCGTTTCGGTATTTGATGCTAACCAGCCTGTGACTGTCAAGATATATTTACAGGACTACCCACAGCGACAAAAGACTTTCTCTCAAGTGCAAGGGCTCGTTGAACAAGGTAACACGGTCCTAGCAGAGTTGTTAATTCCTGTTAGAAAAGAACTTGTACTAAATGCTATAGTTCAAGTAAACTGTCTTGTCATGCCAGTGTATTCTTAAAATTCTTGAAAAGCAAAAAAATAAACTATTTTGTTAAGAAAAGTAATACAATACTGACTGGTCTTGGTTTTCGCCAGAGATAAGATTATTTTTCTTGTCAAATTTTCAATTTCAAATTGAAAGGAAAGCTGTTGTTTGAATTAAAACGAGGTTTATTAGGATTGCTTCATATGTATTGCATTATTGCCGATGCGTTTAACGATAGGTATTAAAGTCTCGCACAACATTGTTTTGACAAACCAAGGACAAACGACTGGAGGCATTTTCCTGCCATTAGCGTCGGCTGCATGTCTTTTGCTTGGCGTTACGTTGTGATCAGTGGATCATTTGATCGTCTTCGTCTGCCGTGATTGGCCCAGTTTACTCAGTGGTTTTTCTAACAGTCTTAAAACGTTACATTGCTTAAAACTGATTTGATCAATTTGCAACATTGCAATAACCCATTTCGTTCTTTCTTTGTGTTCATTTCTTAGGAAGAAACACATTTCTTTCAGTTAAGGTAAAAATGTTTTATGATTTGTTATACCTACAGCAAGTTGATAGGCCAGTTTCGTATTCTAACGGTTCGACTGGATCTAGCATGAAATGGAGGCTAATGCGGGCAACTTGATTTGCATTTGAAAAGATTTGCCCGCATTAGCCTCCAGTTCATGCTAGATCCAGTCCAGCCGTGAGAACTCGAAAGTGGTCTATTCAGGTGATGCAATGTAATGCATGTAGGCTTTGACACATTATTCTATTAATGCTAGCATAATGTACCAAAGCCTAAATGCATGCGCGTTTTTGGAGTTTCGTCAACGAAACGAAAACAAGCACAATCCCTAATTTCCAAATGCATTATTCGTGACAAAAAGAATTATCCAAAAGAAGCAGCACCGAGATTTGGCCGGTATGAGTAACATGATTCCGGAAAATTAGAGGAAAGAATACAGTAAACACCCACCCTGGTAGGCTATAAGATTCATTTTAGACCCCCCTTACATAAAAACCAGCTTAGTCTAAAAAATAAAACAGGTTCTTATTTTAGAAAATGACCTTGAAATTTCAAGCGTCTGGAACAAATTTTAAACTGCACAGATCTTGTTTGAAACTTTTTTTTTCATGGCTATGACTTAAATATAAAGGTATCAACATCTTCATCAGAGGAAATCAATATTACCATATGTATCACAGAGTAGATAATTTTTGTGGAAATAAGAACCAATTTAAGTACCTAGATAGCTTAAAACTACTGTAAATACCATTCTTATAAGAACCTATTTAGCCTAACTTGGAAAAATATAGGTTCTTATATGTGGGTGTTTACTGTATGAAGACATACACGGCAATGTTTTGAGAAATATAACTTTCAGCAGCGGTCAAAACGTTACGAGCCAACTTCTGCTTGTGATTTATCGCGAAATACTTTTTCACCGTCTTGTCGCAAAAGAATCTCAGAGGGAATTTCTGTAAAGACTCAAGAAAGCTATGCCCTTCTCAACCGCTTCTATTCTGAGTAAATGCGAGACTTAGGGGTGAAAATTTGTCGATTTCTTCTTGTTGCTCGAGCTTTGCAACATTGTCAGCCTCTATTCTGCAACGAAATACCACGTAAGATGACTAAAGCCGAGACGTTTTCTTTGCGGCACTGCCTCCTAAAAGATTAAATTCCACGATTTCATTTTTTTTTTGTCTGAAATATGTATAGGTAAACCCGGAAGACTTACCTGATCCCAGCTCAGTGGATAAGCAGTTCGTATACCTCATTGCCAAGTCAGATGATGGGCACTTTCGGTTTCACAAGGAGGCAAAGATTTTGTTGAGTTACAAAAGTGGAATGGTTTTCATACAAACTGACAAACCTGTTTACACTCCCAAGCAGAGTGGTAAGAAAACCGGTTTCTAAATCCGGTAGTCTTCATCCCAGTTATAGCGAAGATATTATCAATTTTTCGTCTTCTTCTTTTCCTTCTTGCTCTTCTTTTCCTTCTTCATCTTCTTCTTCTTCTTCTTCTTCTTCTTCTTCTTCTTCTTCTTCTTCTTCTTCTTCTTCTTCTTCTTCTTCTTCCTCTTCTTCTTCTTCTTCTTCTTCTTCTTCTTCTTCTTCTTCCTCTTCTTCTTCTTCTTCTTCTTCTTCTTCTTCTTCTTCTTCTTCTTCTTCTTCTTCTTCTTCTTCTTCTTCTTCTTCTTCTTCTTCTTCTTCTTTTTCTTCTTCTTCTTCTTCAAAGACCATATCATGGCTGAGAACTCAGAAAACAACGAAGGAGTTGTACTTGTTCGGGCATTCTTAGTTCCGTTTCTTTCAAGAGGAGCTTCTAATGTAAATAATATAAATAACGCCTGCAGTAGCTCCATTGTCGGTGGCGAAGTGTATGTAAGTTTTGTGGCCTCAAGCAAAACGCACTCAGTTCAGAATGTCAGTTAAGCAATTGTACAATTGATTTCAACACTTACAAATAAGCCGAGCTCCAAATGGATAATAATAGTAAAATATTAAAATATAGTTTATGTTCTTGGGCATAAATATGTTTGGTGCCCTTCTCAGAGCTCATTTTAACCCTTACCTCAGGGGCGGATCTAGTGGGAGGGTGCAGGAGGTGCGCACCTTGTCCCCTCCCAGATTATCTGCGGCTTTCTAATACAACGGTATTCTTCCAAAAAAACGTCTCCAGTCAGCTACGCCATTCCTTAGTGGTGAACCCCTCCCTCCTAAGAACATTCCTGGATCCGCCCCTGTGCCTAGCGGCTCGGGCTAAAATGAGTCGCTCCCAAAACATATTTATGCCCGCGAACATTATGATGAAGTTTATTGTTTTATGATTCTGCCCCAACGAGTTATTTTTTCGAGTAGTTAGCACATTCGAATCAAAGAGAATGTTTGTAACAAGATATTTTCCCGTAAAGTAAATATGCATGGAAGAGAAATTTGCTAAAATGAAACGGCGATCTCAATAGAAGTTCTGCTGCACCGAATCTTACGTTTTTTTTCTATGCTCGCAGTCAAGTGAGCTATGCATTTATCCTGTATGCCTCTATCGCATTTTTATATCAACAGAATATATATATTTATTAAATTTTCAACCTCGGTTAATGCAGTTCTCGTGCTCTGATTGGTTCACTCAGTCTCGGTTATCATCTCAGATACCTTAGTTTGACCTTACATGGCAATTGATTGCGCTAAGCGTTGCAAGCTAAAATTGTTTTCGCCGGAAAGCGAAATTTCTCTCTGATTAAAGCAAAAAAAATGCCTTTTTGTGGAAACTTTAGATCAATTCCGACTTTTAAAAGTACGAGAAAGGCAAGAAATGTTTTTGTGATGAGACCACAAGGTATTACACAACATCGCATCTTCATCAAGTTTTTTCGATTTCGCTCGGATTTCTCGTTTTTTTCGCTCCTATTTCGTACTTCCAAACTTTTGGAGTTTAAGGAATTTAATAAAACAATTACTCCATTCGCGCTTGTTGGATATGAGACTGGTTATTGCCAACTCGACCCTACGCCCCTCCTTGGCTATTTACCATCTCATATCCAACGCGCGTTCATGGAACAATTGTTAATTATTTTGCAGTGAAGATCCGAGTTTTCCCTCTTGAGTTTGATATGAAGCCTTCTCGTAGAAAGGTAAGATTCTTCAGTACAATGGGCCTTATTCGCGCGCCGGCTACATTGGCCATAGACAATAGATTTCGTACCATAAGCCTCGAGTTGAAATGTTTGGGAACGAGTTTCGGTTGCGCTAAAACAAACGTTTTCAATCCCTCAGGAGTCAACATGGCCGTCGTCTTATTAAGGTCTATTTTAGCAATCTCTCTCATAAGTCATACGTCCACTGCTGTCAGTATGGGTTTCGGGATTTATCTTGAAACTTGACGCACAATGAGCCTGATTATTATTACACTTATTTGTGTTCCATGATAAATACAAAACAGGAAGAGAAGACTTGGGCAGTGCGGTTTTGTAGTTTCTGCAATTCAGTAGAAGCATAGTTCTAGTAACTACTTAGTTAGTAGAAATTCACCACTTAGTTAGCAATTTCAAAGTGGTTTTAGTCCTAAATATTGTAGATCAGCGCGGCTTTGCTTAGAAAACGCTATTTCATGTTGAACTAAAGCTCTAATTCTGCCTGTTTTCATTCAATTTACAGCGATAAGTTCTCATATTAAGATGGGATATTGCGTCGTGTAATTGTAAGGAAACGTCCAATGTCAGTTTGACGGATGGCCATTAGTGTTGACCATTAGTTTGCGCCATTTTTGAATGCGTGTTGCCTTGAATCCCGTGACAGTCTCCGATTTACACTTACATACTTCTTCTCTTTTTTTCCGTCCAATTAGATAAATCTGATCGTTCTGGTAAGTCTTTAAATTTCTTATTTTCACTTTTATGTTCACTTTTACTAACATTTCCATTTTTAATGGGGCAGTGTCACGCTATTTCAGTCAACTTAAAAACACTAAAATATGTCTTTGCGTCAGTCAGACCAAAAAATAATGGTGTAGTTTTGTTGCCAATAACAATTGAAGCACACTGAAGCTATTTAACAATTATCCTGCGAAATCGCGCGGAATATCGCCTGATACTTAGCCGACGAGGCCGTAGGCCGAGTTGGCTAAACTCAGCAGGAGATATTCCGCAAGATTGAGCAGGATAATTGTTTTATTATTCAACACATTGAGGACAAAGCACAAATTTCTACGTCTATTGGAAAAAAAAGCCGGAAAAACTACCATTTTTCTCCGCGACACACAAAATTACGTATATCGTAGGATATTCGTTGAGTACGCACGACTAATATTGACCGCGCTATGACCGTAATTGGACATTGTTACAATGTATTGACTAATAATCTTTGCAATTTGCATCTATGGATGGAGAGGATGGAAATGGATTGAAAAGCAGTTTTTTCAAGTTTGGAGGTGGTGTCCGCAGAAAGTCGCCAAAAATTAAATACGAATAGCCATTTGTGCAATAAATATATTTCATATCTTGTCAGTGGGTTGTCAGGAATGTGACGTGTGAGCTAAAGTACTAATGTAGATTTTTACCCAGTTTTGACCTGAAAACAGCAAATTTAGCATGACAGTGCCCCTCTAAGTACGACTTTTGAAGGCTTGTCACACAAACCCAAAACAAACGACAGCCCGGTTTACACTACAGAAATTTTTTGGCACGACTCGGGAGAAATTGGCTCGGGTCCCAAAAAAGAAGGGTCGGCTCGGATAAAATTTGCAGTGTATACAACCTGTCAGTACCAAATTTCATCCGTGCCGAACCAAAATTCTTACCCGTGCTGGGACCTTCGGCGAGGTAGTCCGAGCACAGGTAAAAATGGTACGGGTGCTAAAAAAATAGGCACGGTTCGGATAGAACAAGTAGTTTAAACACTTTAAAGGGCCAAATTTGAGCCTTAATTCATATAGGCTAGCGGTTTTTTTGCGTATATTTCAAGATGGCTGCTCATTCTCCACCAAAATCACGCGGACGTTCTTGATTATAATTG
>NC_090870.1:52044521-52047021 GCF_036669935.1 Montipora foliosa
CTTGTTGGATTTAGTTGAACCTAAGTCAGAAGCTGAAACAAGACTTTTTGGTATTTTGGCGATGAACACACTATGTCTTTCCGTTCGATGCAACAGCGCTTACATTTGGAACTGAAATCACATTTCATCCTTCACTGTTCTTTGCGCTGACAAGTTGATTTTTTAATTTAAGTGACTTTGTAGCGAATTTGGGATCAATCGTGTAGCTTTTCAGTAATGGCTCAAGTGCAAACTTGAAAGCGTTCACATGGATAACTTTGTCTTTCTTGTTTTAAAGGACCTTCATAACACGTCTGTAAAATTTGAGGTTAAAGAATATGGTAAGATTTCTCTCAATATCGGTTTTTATTTGCTTTTCTCTGTTTAGTCAGAAAGGATATCACTTACATATCGATTTTATTTCTTTCTAGTTCTACCCAAGTTCTTTGTTAAAATATCAGTGCCAAACTTCCTCCTCAAAACGGACTCTAAATTCACTGTAAACATAAATGCAAGGTATAGATCGACGAATTGATGGTATGCTGTTAAGAAAGAACTTAAAGTTAAGAATTTGAGTTTTGCGAACGGGGAAGTGAAAATCACATCATAGTTTAATGTTCCATCCCACCGGGAACTCATCTCAGTAGGTTTGTTTTAAGTTTAAATGGAACCGTATGCCATGAAAGTGTTTCTTCCACTCTAAGTCAGGAGCTCGCTATGGCAAATTCACAGACAAAGTTATGAGACAGATTTAGCATCGCTTTTACGAAAAACGGGAAACGTCTGGTCTACATTCATTTCTTCCCTGTTTTCCGGATTAAATACGCACGAAACGGTTTACTCCGTCTAGAAACATTATACGTCTCTGGCCTATTTTTATAGAGGACGTATATGATGACGAACTAAATGACGCATTTAAGTGCTACTATGAAGGAATTCGCATCTTTCCTATGTAAGCCATTTTAAGACATAAACATGTAGTCTGTACGAGAAGAAGAATGCTGTTTACTATTTTCAAATATCTCTCCTTGTTCCAGAGATATTCAAGTTTTTAAAATATGCAAATTAGCCATGTGATGACGTCGTAAACTCAACAAATTTTGATCAAATATGATGAAAAAATATATCTCAGCCAATTTGTATCAGAGATGCTTGATTCTTCGCAGTAAGATTCTCGTAGACGTAATCCACAATATAAGCATACCAGTTGTTACCATGGCAACATACTGGGTTCCAGACTTGACCTGATATTAAAGACTTTGCTGGTCACCTTTGGCGTTTTATTTTGATATTTGCATGATCCTGCAAGCGTATAAGTTTGTGGCCTTGTTTAGTGTTTTTCTAGCTTAAAATCACCAAAAATATTGAAATCAGGTTGGACTAAAAAAGAGTGCGTTGCCATGGTAACCAATTTCTTTAAAGCCGCAGGTGTGTTGCCTGTGCAACAAATTGACCGAGGTAGCTCAATTAATATTCTTGATGTTAATTGGGTTGAGTGAATGACGTCATCAGTCCTCTCCTTTGCATCTTTTACACATTTTTCAAACTTAAGTTTTATCTCCGGAACCGATGCAGATATTTGCAGACGGTAAACGGCGTTTTTAATCTTTCCTGGAATTCTATGTGATAAACCTAAAAATTCAAGGGCTAAAAATTTGATCAAAGTAGCACTTTAAAGTAAACTACCCAAAGATGTCCATTTTTAAACTGGACTCAAGATCCGGACGTCTACTGAGTTCTTTTCCTGGTTTGTTCTTTTGAGGTATACCTATGGGAATCCAGTACTCGGGTATATAAAGGTGAAGTTAAGCATCGCCGGGCACAACGGCACCATTGTTCCGTTTTATGGACCGCATATGAATTGGGTAGGTTCTGTTTAGGTTCTGTCACTGGTGATTTTGCTCACTTTTCTTTTAATTCTTATATAGACGGAATATGAATATACACCCCTTCAGTATTAACGAAAAGGACGCAAACTTTGCATAAATGGTTTAAAGGCCACTAAAATCCATTTTTGTTGGCCTATAGTTCCACACGCGCGCGGACTCAACTAAGCGTGTGACGCATGCGTAAATGCTGATCTTGTGAGCCCCTCAATTTTCCTGATTTGGCAACTTCACTCTTTTATATACTTTTAAAATGTATTTCTTTAAAAATTCCAAAAAAAATTAGAGACACCCCAAAAAATTGATTCTTTTTGGCCTACTGATTGTGCTGAATTATTTCTATTTTAGAGATTATTTCTAACATTATCAGGTTATGCCGTATGGGAAGATTTCACCTTCCCGTTCCTTGAAAAAAGACAATATATCTTGATTTTAAGACTCGAAGAAATATCTTATATCGTTACCATGGTAACGATAGGTAGGAAGAAAATGTGAAATGAGAAATCTATGATGGCCAAATTTCGTCCTGATATGATTACCTTAACTATATCTAAGAACGGAATATGTTAATTTGTGTGAAAAAAGGATAAACACACTTTTTTTTTTACCTCATTTTCGCATGAAGGCTTTCGTTG
>NC_090870.1:52049521-52059521 GCF_036669935.1 Montipora foliosa
ACTCGTGAATTTTGTTAGCGAACGGGACTTTGGGCGTGATCCCCAACGAGTTTGCCAAGCAGAAAGGTCTTTGATGAGTGCCTTGGTCGGGATGAAACGAGTTTCGTAAGACTAACCACGAACAATCAATTTTCACAAGTAACTGTCAACTTTATTGATGAATTATTTTGTTTAATAAGCTTAACGAAAGTGGTACAACCCCAATCAGTGCAGATGTACAGTCTATCAGAAGGATTGACGGGGGAAGATATTGGTTTCCAGAAAAGAGCAGACTTCTGGTTGAGGTTGACGTCATGGGCAAAGCAACGGGAAACAAGGAAAGTGCTGTGGATAATTCGTGTCAGTTTACATCAACTCCATATCTGGTTGAATTTAAGAACACGGCGAAGTATTTCAAACCAGGGCTTCGTTATGTGGTGAAGGTAGGATTCCTTGTTAAATACCTGGACCAACAAATAGAGAGATTTAAAGGCCGTTTACACGACAGAAAAATTTGGGTCCGTACCCATCAAAAAAGCAGTACGGACCCATAATGTTTGCAAAGAAACACTGGAGTTTCTACAGGACCATAGGCGCCTAAGACCCTGTAGAAACTCCAGCATTTCTTTGCAAACGTTATGGGTCCGTACCGCTTTTTTGACGGATCCGGACCCAAATTTTTCTGTCGTGTAAACGGCCTTTATGGCCCTGCAGAAACTCCAGTGTTTCTTTACAAAAGTTATGAGTCCGTACCGCTTTTTTGACGGGTCAGGACCCAAATTTTTCTGTCGTGTAAACGGCCTTTTATTCTAACTTGTTTCTACAAGGACGCAACCTCGGCGACATCTTTAGATAACTCAACCTCGTTCCCAGGGCGTTTCTCCGCTGAAGCCTCCCGCCCTACTTTCGGCGGTGACTGAACGCCCTGGGAACTGTGTTGTTGAAAACTGGCAAGAAATGAGCTAAAATCATAACTTTCTTTACTTTTTGGTGAAACGCAAATCTCTGCCTAACGTTTGCCGTTTGTCGTTATTGCGATGCTAAATCTCTCTATGTTTTCTGAATTCACATTACAGGTTTGAACTGATTTATGATAACAAATTGAACCAAGAAGATGAGTTAATCAATGTATTTGCCGCATAATGACCCTTACCTTAAATATAACAGATCAGAGCAGAGGGGACTATACTTTCCGACTTTCGGGGTAGTTTTCTCTCAGAAAAATGTCACTGATGTAATATGTGCCGTTGCTTACCCCCCAAAGAAAAAACATAGGGTCCCATCTGTTCACTGAAGTTAAATCGCGATGGAAGGGGTTTTTTAACATTAAGCTGATTTAGCAACAGAACGGGAACGTCAGTGGCGACGTCGCGCGCAGCAAAACTATCAATGAGAATTTAGAAAAGAGAATGAAAGAGTGGAGTCTATTCTATTCTGAATTCTCATTGGTGTTTTTTCTGCGCGCGCCGTCGCCACTGAGGTTCCCGTTCTGTTGCTAAATCAGCCTAATTATTCTACTACGGCGCGCTGGTTTTCAGTAATAGATAACCAACGATGCGCGTAGCGCCGAGTTGGTTATAATCATTTTATATCCAGCAAGCCCGAATAGAACAATTGTTTTGTTAAAAACTCCAGGATCAACAACTCTTCTAAAAAGGTCAGTGAAGTGTCAGTGTTATTATTAACGACATGCACGAGCTAGCCAAAAACGTTGCGAAAGAGATGTTCCCGATAAAAAAATAATTAGATAGGCATTAAAAAATTAAGCCACGTGAATATTTTCATGCCAAATTTTGTGGATTTTATGATGTTCCAGAGGGTCTTATTGTCGACTAAAGCATCGATTTCTGCCTCGGTCAATTCCGGTCCAAAAAGGCTTTTGTCAGCAATTTTTTCGGCTCAGAGATGCAGAAGTGTTTTCATCTGTTGTGGCTCTATTGCTGACGCGTTCCTTGACCATAATAAGTGCAGCAGGTATATGAACTGATAGACTGTGTCCTGGGAGCCAATGAAAATGCTGGAAATCTGATATTCGTAGTTCAGTTTTTAATAATTATCAATTATTCCATTTGCGCTTGTTGGATATGAGATGGTAACTAGCCAACGAGGCCCGTAGCGCTGAGTTGGCTATAACCAGTCTCATATCCAACAAGCGCGAATGGAATAATTGTTTTATTAAATTCCTTACACTACAAAAGTTTGGAAGTGCGAAATTCGAGCGAAAAAAGGGAGAAAATCCTAGTGAAATCGAAAAAACTTTACGAAGACGTGATGTTGTGCAATACCTCGTGGTCAGACACACGCAGGCTCATCACAAAAACGTTCTTACCTTTTCGCGTACTTCTAAGATTCGAAATTGATCAAAACTTTCCACGAAAACGTTTTTTTTTTTCCTTTATACCGAGAGATTTCGCTTTCCAACGAAAAAAGTTTAGTTCAGCAACGCAAAGTGCAATCGTTTACCATATAAGGTCAAACTAAGGTATACGAGCTGATAAACGAGATTGAGTTAACCAATCAGAGCACGAGAAATGCATTATCCGAGGTTGAGAATACCTAGCGTCAGGTTGGGGTGATTTAGGAGGCAGTGCGGCCTAATGGTTAGGGCGCTTGCCTTGAGATCCGGCGATCCCAAGTTCAAGAGAGGTTCTGACCACTGATTTAATTTGTTCCCGCTAGTAGTCCCTGGTTCAACTTGTCAGCTGCACTTGTAAATAGCCAAATGGTTTGCTTCCGGCCAGTTGGGATTCTTAAGAGTTCTTGTTGATTGTTCTGTTCTGTCGTGATCTCGTTTCATTGGCCCTGAAAATGCCTATGGGGAGTGGTTAATAATGACCATTAACCACACCGTGCATACGGCCGGAGCCTCTGTAATTTGAATCGACCAATCAGAATTCAGCGAGCGGGAAAACCTGTGCTATCCAGCGTCACGTCAATTGTTTGCAATTAAAGGGCCAGAAACCCAGTGCTTGTCATCAAGCTTTGATGCCAAAACTGGGTTGCCAGCGAGCCTCGACTCGAACGTCAGCTGTTATGCTTTTGCTGTTATTGTGCTTTTTCTAACTATTTTAAGACGAATTCAGTCTGGTGTTTTTGAGAAGACGTCAAAATCGTGTTGATAATGTATTTATTTATGTTAACTTTGAGAAAAAAGACTTTGATGGTGTCCTTTCGACAGGACAGATCGACAACAACGTCGTTTACGCACAGAAATGTACCGTTTCCGGTGAAAGGGCAAAGGATTGACAGGACAGCACAGTTTTGACTGCCGCGCGGACAGCGGACGCGGGTTCCGTATGCAAGGCAGTATTCCAGAGTTTCTCTCCAAGTGAAATCCCCGCTAATTGCATTTGGTTGTGGTGCTGCGCTTTGGGATCACGTAGACCGCTTCCAGAGGCGCCTCATTAACTGATTGCGCCTGCGTCTAAAACTTGGTTTACACTGCGACATAAGCATGAGCGTAAACATAAGCGTAAGCATAACGAAGTTCACACTTTTTGCATAAGCATAAGAGAATTGACATACGCAAGCGCAGTTAGCTCCAGCAGAAAAAAGAAAACACGCTGGAGAATGGGACGAACCACGTTTCCAAAGTGGCAGACGAAGAAGAAATGCTCCCCTTTCTGTTGTTGTTACGTAGACAAAAACGACGGCGACAAGAGAGAGAACGAGAAAACAGAAACGGACGCCATTGCAGGCACTATTTACTCGAATACCCGCTCGCGTCAAAAACAGCTAACACCTCGGTCTTATGCTTATGTTAATGTTGCATCCGTTTCACACAGTTATTAACGTGACATAAGCATAAGCATGAGCATAAGCATAAGCAAACGAAAATGGAAACGATTCCTTATGCTGATGCTTTTGTCACTCCCGGTTTACACAGCTTATGCTTATGTTTATGCTTAAGCTTATGTGGCTTAAGGTTGATTAACAGGGCCAGCTTGGTTTGTGGTGTACTTCCAGGTTGTCGTCACCTACCCAAACAAACAACCTGCTGCAGACGTCCCAGTGGTAATTTCAGCCAAGGGAAGAAAGGATGGTAAGGAACAAGAACTTAGGAAATTTAAGGACAAACACACTGGGGACAAGACTGACGAGAAGGGAGAAGCTGAATTTGTTGTGGACGCTTGCTCAAAGTGCGATGCTATCCTCATTCAAGTATGTTTAGATGCACAAATAAAAATACATGTGGAGTGGCATTCTTTTGTGATTGTTTCATTTAACATGGTTTAACATGAAGAACTACTGAAAGAGCACGCATTCCAAGAACCAATTCCCAGAAGGGCCTTTAGATGGCTCTGCAGGCGTTCAGATTTTCGGCGTCTGGCCGAAACCCCGAAGGGGCAGTTATAGTGATTTAGCATCACCAAAGTAGTGCACCAATGCAAATCCTGCATTTTGATTGGCTACGCTACTAAAGTAGTCCTCGAGTGGCGAAGAGCGTGACGCTTTCTTTCGTTTTATTACCAAATAAATATTTCTTCAACTTGCATTTGCTAACTTTTTTTCTGTCCGACTAGTTGGACGCTAGGTGGAGTTAATTGGTTTAGCCGATCCAGGCAAATTGATTTAGAAGTCATACTTCATAACAACTTAATTGTTGAATTTAATTTAGCTTATGCTAAGTTCCAAGTCTGACTTTGCGCGATCTGAAATGTGAGGCTGATGCCCAGACGAAATGTGCTTCACGTGCGAGGTACACTTCCTTCGTGCCTCTTAACTTAGTGGAAAGGCCTTTGCTTAGCGCTAAGCTTAAACAGTCACAATCCTAGGCCGCCTGGTAAAAATGTGCAAACCCTTGAGAGTTGAGTACAGTGTTACTATTTTCCTCTTTGTTAATGAGGAATCCCACCCCACAGAATATGATTAAAAGTAGGTAATGATAAAGTATCGTTGCTTACTCTTGTTTCCAGGTTAAAACGGACGACGGCAGATTGGATGACTCCCAAAATGCAGTTGCAAATTACATAGCAAAACCATTCAACGCTGAAAATGGTCCTTTGATAATGGTCCGTCAACTTTCACACGGACAGGTATTCTGCTGATCGCTATCTTGTAATGGGGCGTGAATGTGTGGGGTGATCGGGTTCGTCTTTGTGGGATGTTTATTTAATAACTAAGGAGAGTAGGGCGGGTGGAGTAATGAGACCACTCGTCCTCCACCAGTGTTGCCCGGGTTCGTTCGGCAGACTCATCATCAATGTGGGCTAATTTTTTTTCTTCTCTACTCTGCGTCGAGACCAGGTTTCTCTCCGGTTTCAGTTTCCCCTCTAATAAAAACAAACAAACATTTGATTTGCTTTAATGTTATTTGAATTAATTTGATGCACAGTCTTCCCAATTACTAGAGCACTTGTGTACAGCTGAAAATGGTTGAGAATTTTAAGGAAGCGATCATTGTCGTCGTCATCATCATTAGCGGGGCAGGGCTTGCGTAGTGGTGAGAGCACTCGCCTCCCACCATTGTTGCCCGGGTTCGATTCCCAGACTCGGCTCGACTCGATTTCAGTTTACAGTGTCCCCGATTAGTGCTCCAGCGCTAGAAAACTAGACAATTAAATAAAGTTCCTTTCCTATTCCTTATTACGTGAGAATGCGCGGTGTGCAGTGGAGATCGTAACATACTTACTGGGCGGTGGCTTGATGTTTGTTTAATAGGTTGGTCGCAAGCTCCAGTGTGAAAGTTACAGAAGCCTTAACGATGGTTCCGTAAAACTGTCATTTGCGGTAAGATCTTAAAGTAAAATTCGCACACAGAATTTGAAGAATTAGTATGTTAGACAGCTGCATGATATTAGAGATTAACGCTGACCGATTGGGTCAGTTGTTTGAGCATCGGGCTACTGTGCGGGAGATCGCGGGATCTCCGGCCGGACTAACACTCCTGGTCTTTAAATAACTGAGCAGAAAGTGCTGCCTTTGTAATGACATCTTCAAATGGTTAGACTCACTAGTCTTCTCGGGTAAAAACAATAAACCGTAGGCTCCGTCTCATAAGCCTTCAATGTTCATAATTGTGTGGGACGTAAAAGAAGCCACACACTATTCGCAAATAACATGGAGTTCCCGGCGTTGTGGTCTGTCGTCTGTGGTATATCGTGGTTGGGAGGGTGAATGCGCATGCTCGGACGTATTAGCTACACCAAGGTACTCTAAAATTCTTAGGGTAAAGAGAGATATGACATATACGACATGATATATTCGAGTGAATCCTCAAGCAGCGTCTTTCAAGGGAAAAGAGGCCTCTGCTAGCAAGGAATGAACACGCTTTCAGTTGTCGATCCAGTGGAATGAAGGGCTTTGTTAAATTTTCAGCCGTTTCTAGCGTTCTCTCTCGGTTCAGTATCGGCTCCTCCACCGCATGATTGAGGCAATTTTGACAAGCTTAGTCTATTTGGCAGATTTGCGCTAATTGTCACAGCAGTCCACCATTATTGATTTCTCCTTAAGCGCTCCTAGAGCTTGTGAAGCGATTTTTTTTCTATCACGCGTTGTTAACAAGCAACGCAATGCAGCTGCAACCTTCTCCTCCCCCCCTTTTTGTCTCACCCCATTTTCCCCCGCGGCCAAACATCGAAATGCTACATTTATTGCAATGTGTGCATAGAATTCATTTCCCGTAAGAACCTCGATTTGACAGACGATTTTTGTTTTGCAGGTTGTATCTCGTGGTCGCATTTTGTCTCACAGCACGACCGAATCGTTCGATGGAATATTTAAAAGCTGGTCTTTCCTTTTATCATCGCAAATGTCACCCTCAGCGCGTCTGATTGCTTACTATATTGACAGCAACGAAAGAGTTGTCGCCGACAGCATTTTACTGCGCGTCGAGGACAGTCTCCCGACCAAGGTAAACGAACCAACAAACACGGCAGTACTGTTGATCTGGTGTAGTTTTACCTATTACATGCGCCCGCTTTCTATGAAACTCAACACTAACCAAGAAATTATTTAATCAAAGCTTCATGACAGAAGAATGCCTGTCGAGCATACATAATTTAATTTACAAGCAACAGATATAGACTTTGAAAAACTGTTCGGATGAACAGATTCCAAAATACATAATTGCAATCCATTTTAATCTTCTTCATTGTTGCCCATCCCTGCCTCCTTTTGTAATTACTGTTTTATTCAAACCTTCCTTCGATGTTTTGAGTAGTTATTTTTACGTTTCGTTTGATTTGGTTGCCAGTTGCTAATCGCTTACCATTGGTAAGAAAATATGGTAACCCATTTGTGCGAGAAAATTTGGTTTTGGTCACCGTACAAACACACCACCGTCCACCCCTCCATGTATGCCAATGTGACCAGTATCGCGTGACCATATCACGGGCTCAAGTTTAGAGCTCATCGAGGTCATTTTTTTTTATGTTGACCGCTGATCAGGTACTGGGTTTTGATTAAATCGCAGGCTCAAGCCAGGTCAATTTATTGTAAGAATAAAAAACCTGGGGCTTGGCTAGATCTACATATTAATTTAAGCTGCATGCACGTCTATGTAGAATTGCATTTCTCCTAACCGGTCAGAATAAAATAAAATTTCAGTTTAAGAGAGAGTTTGCCATACTGGCAAAAAACGCATTATATCCCCCCATGATATGCCCTACACGGAAGGCTACTATACCGTTGCCTATAATTTGCTTTATTATATACTCAACAAATAGCGCGTTTCTGATTGGTCAATGACGAATGTATAAATAGGTGACAGAGTGCAATGCGGAAGCTCTATACTATGGAGGAAAAATGAAAAATCGTATGAACCTACTCGTGCATTTCGAAATTTAATTAAGGTCACTCGTGATCTTTTGAAAGTTCGCAAATTGCACCACCTTTCTAGGAATGAAATTACTATCAACGATGTTGGCGTTAGGTGCAAAAATCTTCGGGTACTGAGGTCCTCCACATGACCCCAAATTGTCACGTACCACAATCTTGGGTGAAGGAAAATAGTGGATGAAAAATACACTTAAAAATAAGCTCATATTCTCTTGTTTTAAGACAATCAAATGAATTTTTAAGCATTTGTATGTTATAGGTTGAGTTCTCTTATGAACAAAAAGGCAAACCCAATGAAGTGGAAACAGAACCGGGACGCGTATTTTCCTTAAAAGTGAGCGCCCCTGAAGGGACACGCTTGGGACTCCTGGGTGTGGACCAGAGCGTTTATCTGCTGAGAAACGAAAATAGGTTCACTAAAGATCGGGTAAGTGGTGCAGTAAATTCATCCCAAAGTTTTCGTTTAGTAAGAGATCGAATGAAATGTTTCGTCAAGTAACAGGACAAAAATAGGGTCCGCAGTGCGTTCACGTCAACATTTTAACAAGTAGGTATATTGGAAGCGTTCATGAATCCAAGAAATGAGCCCGTCGAACCGTTCTTGAATTCCAAAAAGTGTGTTGCATGAAGAACAACCCTTTTTCATTTTCTTTTATTTCGACATGTACGCATTGCGTGCCTGTTTTTATAATTAACACGGAGATGTTGTGTAGCTTTGTTTGTTGTTGCGCGGCTTTCAGAGTGACAGGTCTACATCTCGATCCCATCCACAAAATACGTTTTTTAACGGTGTTCTACTCTGTGACGTCATCGTTTTCGCCTATTCACACTTAGACGTAAGCGATTTCAAGAAGTTGCTTTTTCAAAAATATTACTTTTCGGACGTTCAAGTGTCAACGATAGGCAAAAACGCATCAAACGCGCAAGCATTAGTGGAATGAGGTCCACAGGCCGTCCCCTTTTTTCTGCGTTTACCTTTGTCCTACCATCCCTTATTTTCGAGTTTCCGAAATTGGTTTTGCCCGTACAGCTTTTCAGCCGTCAGCGTAGGAGAAAATTATGTTAACACCAGCTCTCTACTCTTTTTTGGCCCCTGCCACTCGACTCTTTCCGCAGCTTGAAACTGTATTTTTGAAAGATTGCTTGTGATTTTCCTTTTTGTCTCCTATTTTTTTACGCCAACTGACCGACACAAAATTATGAAACGCATTTGAAAGTAAACGGAGGAAGACAAGGGTACGGCCTTAACTGTCCGTAAACAGAGCACTGGGGCATTGAAAAGATGCGATGCTGCAATTGCAAATTTATGCAACTTTTCTTAATTTAATCACGACCTCCGATTTGGGAATCGGTTTTATTTGGGCTTTTTAGTTGATCGTAAGTTCTTACTTAGCAGCCCTTTGAGTAAGCCAGCTTCATCTTAACTTAACAGAAATCGTCTCACTTTTAAAGAGATCCCGTGAACTTTCTTTCAGATTTTCAAATCTGCCGAAGAACTCGATCTTGGCTGTGGCGTAGGAGGAGGAAAAGACAGCAAGGATGTCTTTAAGGTTGGTACAAGGAAAATCCGGCATCAATGTGGCTTTAGTGGATATAAATGCTAAACAATCGCTAATTGAAATTAAGAGATAATACACTTTCAATGGTGACTCGGAAAAATACTGCTTTGCGGGAGTCGACCTACGATCCTTCGATTACTCTTTCGTATGCTTTACCACTGAAGTATAGGAGACGTGTGGGATCTGCAATTTCGGACAAAACAACCTGTTGAAACAAAGAGACATTTTTGAAAATTCAAAAAGGTATCCAAATGTTTTCTGCTTAAAGAGCCGATCTTTCCCCTCCCCCCAAACTCAAACTCAAAACTATGTCTGATATTTGTGACCTCCAAGCTGATTCAAACCTCCTTTGTGTCTGGTCAGCTTCTAATGAACTATAGTTCCAGCCTACAAAATGTCATAATCTTAGAATAAGCGGTAAGAAAACCAGGTTACCGAACTGAAACTTGTCAGGAAAGAAAAAGACCTTGGACTTCCAGTCACTAAAGACCTCTCATGGAATGAACATATCACCCAAACGGTCCCAAAGGCAAACAAACTACTGGGCTTTATTACGAGACATTGTTACACAGTTCGTAATAAAAAAAACTCTGACATTAATATATACATCTTTAATAAGATCTCATTTTAGATTCGCTTCTCAAGTCTGGGCTCCTCAATCTGTTTTTAAGAATTTATTACTC
>NC_090870.1:52062021-52069521 GCF_036669935.1 Montipora foliosa
TATTTTCGTCGGAATTTCCTTGACTTTGTTTCTGTCAATGTAGCAGTTTTTTCTCCAAGGAGGGTGGGCGCGTATTTTCAACGGGAGGAAAGCGAGTACCGGGGGTCAACCCACCTTAAGGGGGATATGAGGGCATCCCCAATCCCCAAAAAATAAATCCGTAGGACCCAGCTCAGATGCTTCCGCGAAAACGCCATTTTCGTCCTTCAAACCGAGATAGTTCTTTAAATAAATAAAATCACATTCTTCCGTTCTTGTTTCCATTATATCTGCGATAGGCCAGTTTTTCTTTCAATTCTCAGATATTGGATGCGATGCGCAGAACTTCAGGAAGAAGAGAAGCATAGATGACGATGGTATAACTGCAATTCACTTTTCGGTTGGACCGCACCCAAGATTGAATGTACATTATTTAAATGTTATTGATCCAGTGGCCACCTTGGCTCGATTGACCAGCCGTTTTGTGCGCCTTCGTTCCTCTGCGCACACCACGGCTGGATCACTGGTCCAGTCAATTGCATTTTCTATCAATCAGAAAGTAGCCTGCCTGCCAAGTACAAAATGCAATTGGCTGAATACAAATACAATTACGACGAGTGCTATCGGTGATCCAGCCGTTCGTTGGGAGGAGGATGTTAACTCCCAACACGGCTGAAAATCGAGCCTAGTGGCCACCTCTTAGGAAATATTATATCATGTGGTAGCTGTTTTTGTTTACTAAATGTTAACTGAAATACATGGCTTGTACATTGTACATGGCGGAGAGTACTTCGCTAATCTCATCTCACTCCAAACAGGGGTTGGGGCCCAACATATTTTCCTCCTGTATAAAGTTGGGCGAGCAGTTGACTATATCATGCATTTTACTCATTAACATGGCAACATTAACATCGAAAGTGGTTCAGCGTTGTCGCACGGGCGCGATCTAAAAATAGATTTCAAGTAATTATCAAGAGCAAAGGATTCGCCATGTTATCTCATATTCTCTGTTGTAGAACAATTCGACGCACGAACTGTAGCATGTTGAACAATTTAATCGTTAATTTAAACATCAACGGTCCTGATTTAATTAATCTATATTGCAGATGAAGTGTGCTGTGAGTTTGGTCGAAACATCGGTAACGAGACGTGTGTGAAACAGTTTCTAGACACCAATAGAGGGCTTAGCACAATATGCAGGAGAAAAGCTTGGGAATGTTGTACGGAAAAACACGGTTTAGAAGGTAAGCGGACACACAGGTTACAGCTATTATCATGTGACCTCGTACGGCCCAGCTAAGGCAGTGCTATAGGATCGCATCGCAGGGTACGTGAAAAGGCCCGGACAGATAAAATGGGTGAATGAGTGAACACAGCGAAATTGAGTTCTATTATCTGGATGAGCAATTCAGATAATGAACCGGTGAAAAAAAAGAATGTAAATCACTTTCCAATGAAAGCATAAAAAGTTCATTGCCGTCAAAAACCGGAAAACCTAGTGACACGTAGGGCCTCCACAATGCCTCTCAACCTTGCCCTGACGGCCGCTGCGACTCGCACCTTATCCCAAAACCCCCATTTAGCATTTTCTTTCTCCTTCTCTATTGTCCTCTTCCCTTTTGTTTTCGTCCTACCCTTCTTCCTCTTTCCCTCAGGTGCCCAGGTCATCGCAACATTACAATCACAATCCTACTCCTGCCTCAGTAAAAATGCTTTAGGAATGCCCCATGTCTACCCTATACTTGGTCAAGTTAAGATACATCGATGACATTGTTATGATCTGGAGTGAAAGACTCGAGAACCTTACAATTTTCATCGCTTATCTCAACAGCATTCACCCTACCATAAAATTCACCAGCTCACACTCTCCCATCAATGTTCCTTTCAGTTTAGTATTTACAGCCTCTTCCGCTATTTTTTCGTTACTCTTCTAGTATTTGAATTCAAATTAGTAGTAACTACAATATTTTACCACATTTTTTTCAGTAACATGTCATCTTTCATTTACTATGTAGATACAGATATGTACATAGAGGCAATCCACACTACTGAATATTCAAATTTGCGTTGTATCGGCTCTTGCTCAAATGTTTGCAATCATTCTTCATCTTCTGGACTTTGCGGCTTCATTTTACTCTTTCAAGCAGCTCTTCGGTCCGTGAAACACTGTAGAAAAAAGAACCAAACGCTTGCTGGTCATATGATAGAATACTCAGTTCATGGCGCTGGGTCCGTAATCCATGACCTCGAGCCAAATACTTTCCCTTCCGGCCCACGCTGACTCCAGTCGAAAAGCACTTATTCCGCCATTTCCTAAAAGGATAATTTAGTAAGTCACGATAATGGCAATGCTTACGGGCAAAGGCCACTTAAGGAGGCTCGAAATAGTTTCTCCTTTTTTCAAACAAATAAACATATTCTGTCCTTAGATACAGTTAGGGCAATCATATCAAGACGAAATTTGGCCAGGGTATTAAGTACCTATCGTAGATTTCTCACATCATGTTTTCCTCCAAAATAATGTTACCATGGCAACGATATTAGGCATTTCTTTGAGCCTTAAAATCAACATATGTGGTCCTTTTTGAAGAAACGGGACGGTGACATTTTCCCATTCATCGTTACCAGATAATGTTAGAAATACTCTCTAAAATATTTAAAATTCAACAAAATCTGTAGGTCAGTTTTTCAGAAAAATAAGTTTTTTACAGAATTTTTTTAAATTTGAAGGACAAACGGTTTAAATTAATCTAAGCTAACATGCAAAGAATGAAAAAAATTCACCGTCCAGAAGCAGAGATATAAACGAGTAAAGTTGCAAAATCAGGAAAAATTAGGGGGTTTCAAGATCAGCATTTGCGCATGCGTCACCCGCTCATTCGAGTCCGCGCGCGAGTGGAGCTACAGGTCTACACAAACGGATTTAAGTAACTATTAAACCGTCTAAGTAGAATTTTCGTAGTTTTCATGAATAGGAGATGTCTATTTATATGCCATGTATATACGAATTGGAGAAAGGTAAGCGAAATTAGCGGTATTTGTTTATCTCTGGTGACCCATTTAAATCATGAGCTGACGCAAGCAGCTTACGAATTGCGTGTGTGGCTTACGCGCGCTCGCTCAGATGAAAACTCTTTCGAGCCTCCTTAAGGACGTTCGCGCCAATTGTTTCTGCGCATCCTTACTGCGCACGCAAATGCACACGCCACGTCATACACGAGCGCGCGCGCTAAGTAATAAAATGAGAAACGATAGGGCAAAAGGCCATTGCTATAGCTTTGCCTGGATTTAATGCTCTTGGACGTTCGGTGACCCCTATTTTTCTTTCCAGAAACGGATTTTATTTACAATTATCTCCACGTTGTCCAAAAATGAACAAAAAATCAATGTGGGAAGTTAAAAAAATTTTAAGCTTTCTGCTCATGGGGCATCAAATCCTGCCATCTTGCGGCTGCAAGACGCGTGAAACTGTGGTCGCTAAATGCGAACTTGATCTTTAAGGAACCTCACCAGTTGACTAAATTCACTTAATAAGTCCACTTAAACAATATTTGGCAGAGAAGATTTCACCTTTTTGGGTTTACAGACACTGGCCTTATTCGCTAACGAAGCCCGATTTTGTCACATTTTGGGTGTTTTTCTGGGCATGTTCTCTCCAAAACGAAGTCGGTGACCCCCCATTTTTTTTACATTTCTGACATAACTAACTCATTATCTTGCAGTGGTAAAAGTTTCAGAAAAAAAATCAATGTTGAAAAATTTTCGCGCGAACGTCCTTAAAACGTAAGACCTGGGACATCATAACAAATTAGGGATTTAATATTTTATCTTGTTTTTTCTCAACACCTAGATACTCCAAAGAAGTTGACTGCTTACCGGTCCTGTTTTAGGGGGCCCTTTCGCTGACAATTCATTTGATTTCATTATTTTAGACGCGGCTCTCCAAGTCCTTGGGCGAAGCGCAGACGCTATTGATGATTTGGGTGATGAAGAGATCATTGCTCAAACGCAGATCAGATCTTTCTTTCCAGAAACCTGGATCTACACTGAAGAAGTTGTGGGGTAAGGCATTTCTTTAAAGTGATCATATTTTTTTTCTCACATAGAAGCTTTGTCGGTAAAATTGGTCGCGCATGGTCATACAAGTACAATTACTTTTTAGTCGGCTTTTCAGCCCTCTCACAAGCAATCTAAATGACGGACACACAAAGCAAGTGTGAATGGGCGCGAGAAAAAGCTACTGTGTGGAAGGCATTTAAGGGGGTATTTATATGGTATTTGTATGAAATATTTGTAGTCGTCTACTTGAAACCGGGACGACATGCTTGGTGCCTGGTTTCGGGATGAAATGGAATGTTTTGTCTAATCAATATATGGCTGACCTAAAAGCATGCAAGCTTGAAATTTCTGGATCCGGTCTTAGATTTGTTATCATTTACTTGAGATCGGTGCAAACTCAGACCGGTACGAGAGTTCTGAGTTCATTGTCCGGCCGGTCTCATGTAAACGCATAAAAAGAAATATATGGAGGCCGATACGACCTCATACTGGTCTGAGTTCGTCCCGGTCTCATGTAAATACCCCCTTAGAAAAGGAACTACATACTTGAAATACTTGATGCATACTTGTCAGTCAACCGAAGAAAGAAACGTTACGGCGCAAGCGCATTGGTCACCCAACTAGTTTATCTTTAGTCTTGAAATTATCTTGGGTCCTCTTTTTGATTTCTTGTTGTAAAACTTCGTATTTGTAAAATTTATAGCGAAGAAGAAGTTGAGTGCGAGGATCTCTTCTATCTTTCGTAAAATTCATAGTGCAAGTAAATGAATTTTTTTTTTGAAGGAGAAAAGCTGTAAAGACTTGTTAGTGAGGTACTTCGTACTTCGTAATACTTCGCTCTAGAGGCACTTTGTTTGCAATCTTACTTCAAACTCGTCTTACAGCGACTTTCGTATGACCTTGAAATAGTGGTTGCAGTTTGTTTCACGGACCAATGTTTGGCAAGATTTCCTTATTCCCGCCAATGTTCCCGCCAAGGAAACCCCTAGTAAATTTCCCTAGTATGGGCAGTAAACAGTTCGATTGCCCAATCACATTACTGCATTTGAAATGACGTCAAAGCGAAATTTTCCAGAAAGTTCCATGGAGAGATGACGTTGTTTGCATCCACGTTCGCTAAGGCAATGAAGATTCGCGCTCGTTTGTTTTTGCTCGACAAGCCAATTATATGTTTTGCATTTTTGATTACATTCTGTTTTTACGTTTATTTTTCAAGGTCATATGAAAATCGTTCTATCGCACGCGTTTGTCACATGTGTAAGCCACTTCAGCTTCTTTGACGTTAACAGCAGGGGTGGGGTGGGGAGGTATAAAACTAGAATGCATAAGTTTCAGTTTTTACTGAAACATCTGCAAATAAAAACAGAAGCAGCAAAGAATAGAATGAACTGTGGGACAGAGATGTTGTGGCCAACCTTCTCTCAACTATTACTATTTGGATTACTGAATTTGTTCCAAGCGTACTCCGTTGTCCAATCAAGCCACGTAGCTGTTACAACGGCTCGCTTGCTTGGCCTTGAGATTGACAATGGGGTCAAAAAAATACACAACGGAGACAGAAGCAGCACAGTTTCGTCACTTAACCCTTTCACTCCTGTAAGGGCCACTGAGACTTATAGATTTTACTCTGTCTAACGCCAGACGATTTTACTCGTCAATGGAGAACCCCAAAGGAGTGTTGTTTTCTTGGGCAAGACACTTTACTCCCACGGTGCCTCTCTCCACCCAGGTGTATAAATGGGTACCGGCGAAATGCTGGCGGTAGCCCTGTGATGGACTGGCATTCCATCCAGGGGGGAGTAAAAATACTCCTTTTCGCTTCATGCGACAGAAACCGGGATAAGCTCCGGCTCTGATGGGCCACTTGGCTCGTAAACAGACTTTTATGAACTTTCCTGAAGTGTCAATTGTATTTAGCGATGGGGCATATCAAGTCTTAGGTTGATTTTTGAGGGGAAAACCGGAGGAACATACCGGAGAAGAAGAGTAAAGAACTAACAAACTTAACACACTTTTGAAGCCGAGTCTGTGAATCGAACTCGCGCCACATTAGTGGGAGGCGAGTGCTCTCACCACTACACCATCCCTGATCCCTCGGGAAAGCAGTAAAGCCAAAAACCAAAATGAAATAATACAGTAGTGGTCAGAATGGAAATATTTCGCTTTATTATGCCTGCAACTAATCTGTGGGCATTCTTTGTTGCACTATATTTTCATTAATGCTTATTAATTCGGCAATTGGTCAACATTATTTGCAAGCTCACGGTTGTAAAGATCAGTTTTGAAAGAATTCCAATTTAAGCCTTAAGAAACTGCCAGAACAAATTTCATTGCTTAGTCTACGAAATACTCCTCATTGAGAGTTTCAAGCCTGATTCGAATATCCAGACGGACTCCATACGTGCCTAACTTTTTATTTCATTTTCATTGATCCTTTCTTTCACTATACAGGCTTTTTATCTACTATTGTTGTTTTAGTATTTATAGATTGCAATTTTTAAATTAATTTGGCATGACAATGACGTTTAGCTAACGTCGAAACGTCGTCGTTTCTAAACAAAGTTTTTAACAAAGTTCTCGGTATTTTTTAATATGTTCAGACATGTTTCATCGCAGTTTTTCATAGTTAAACCTTATTAATTCACCTAACTTTTTTTGCAGTTCGGAAGGATTTATGCAAATGGCTGTAACAGTACCCGACACTATAACCACTTGGATAATGCAGGCGGTAGCCATCAATAACAAAACAGGTCTGGGATTAGCCACGCCCCTTCGAATTGTTGGATCTCGCAAGTTTTTCGTCTCGCTCCGAATTCCGTATTCTGTCAAAAGAGGAGAACAAGTTGCTGTGCTTGCAACAGTCTTTAATTATCATGATTTTGAGGGGCGGGTAAGCAGTAATTCTCGTTCGGAATTTTGATCCATTTCTTGTAAAGTAATAGTTTTCTTTTTAGTTTTTTTTTTTGGCGTTGTTGTTTGGCATTTAAAGAAGATCAAACATTGTTTGGTGAACAAACATGCTGATGTTGAAGTGAGTGGCCAAACGGTTAAAACATGCTTGATGTAACTCAGATCAAACTCCACAAGCAAAGAACTATGGATCACAAATAGTAAAAAACACGAGGATACAAGCGGCCGAGCAAGCCTGGTACGCATGCACGCGCCACACATGTTTGATACGGCTGGCCAAACGAACAAAACTTCGCCCATCAAACACGAGAACAAAAAAAATGTTTTAAGTTGTTCGATCGAACGTTTGATGGCCTTCAAATTCTATCAAACACGACCAAACACGATTAAACAGCACCAACAAGATGGGCAAACGGTAAAATGGTTAGTCACCGAATAATGTTTGATGTTGTTTAAACGCCAAACATTTCCTCTTTGGCCAGGCCCAACAAAGGCCATTAATTAACTGGTAGGAAAATAATTCTTGAATATCGCAGATCGTTAGAGATTTTG
>NC_090870.1:52074521-52077021 GCF_036669935.1 Montipora foliosa
AAATCGTATGGGCTCGTTCTCTTTTAGCTCAAGTTGGAAATAACGGTCAGCTGGATATTATAAATATCACGTACCCAAAAGAAGCAGTTCCTGGATCAGTTGAAGCTGTGATTTACTTGACAGGTATAATTTTTTGTATAGAAAACATTCCTACGGTTTTGTGGCTATCTCTAAAAAAGGGAAAGGGAAAACGAAAAATGAGTAATGGTATTCGAGGAACTGGGAATGGAGAACGGGGGATGTCCAAAACTGTTTGAGAATCTCCGTAGAACGGGAAATCTATAAAACGAGAAATATCTAAAATGGGGCATCTTTAAAACGGGGAAATCTCTAAAACGGTTTGTTAGAAGTAAATCTCGACACGATACTCAAACCATTTTTCGTCATAGAGTTCATTTTCCGTAAAGCCTTCATTGCAAGAAATAAAACCGAATAGAACAGTAAATTTGCACGCGGATGACCGCTCTATGCGATGGGATCCCGGATTTGAACTTTACCTCTCTTAAGCCAACTAGTTATGTCCATCCAGCTAATTTATGACGGTGATATGTTTATTTGACTGTTGTCCTTTAAATACAAGGTCCCTACTAGCGACTTCATCGGCTTAAGTATGGGCTATTGATTTTTTTCTTTTAGCGCTGGGTTGTCTCAATGGATTAGATGCCAGAGAAGGTGGTTTGGTGTGTTTTCGGTAAAGATGGACCGAGGTCAAAAGAAACCACTTACCCCTGTCCCTTCACATTTTCTTTTGACCTCGTTCCAGCTTTCGCGCGGCCACGTTATCGAAATTATACCAATCCGCATGCTTTTCTGATTTATTTTAATAAATGACAGGGAAATTCCTCGGAATCGGCGTCGACTGTTTGCAAGATTCTCTCAAATTTACTTGAAGAGACCTTGGAAAGTAGATAAACTTGGGAAAAGACTTTCCTTTTGGTAATTATGGTTGGAAATTTCTAGCAAACTTTTCAGACTTTTCGAAAGTTATGAAATCTTCCGGTAGGGCTCACTAAAATTGACTTACCTTTCATATTCCATTCGAAATTTTTGGGAATTTTTGGCAAATGGTAAGCAATTTATTGCCTGTTTTCTCTCTTTAGGAAATCTTCTTGGTCCTGTTGTCAATACAACTATCGAGGGTGGTCTGGAGAAGTTCTTCCGCATGCCTTCGGGGTGTGGAGAACAAACTATGATATACCTTGCTCCGAATGTCTACGTCTTAGATTACCTAATAAACACTGATCAACTTACTGGAGCCCATGAGGAAAATGCTTATCGCTTTATTCAGTCGGGTAAGCATGATTAAAAGGGAGCTTAAGCTCGAGCGTTTTTGAGACGCGGACGGCAACCGAAAGAGGACAATTTGCGTGGCAGGCCGGTGGTGTCTCCCAGATTCGTATACTTATCATCCCTAATGGAGAAAAGATACTTAGCAAGGTAAATGTGGTTGTGTGAAGACAACTTAAATGAGAAAACAGCTCACTTCCGGTTGCCGTCCGCGTCTCTAAAACGCGCGTGCTTAAGCTCCATATTATATAGCAAGCAATTCTCAGGCTAAATAAAGTACTCTGATTGGTTGCTTTTCGGTCGGGATTTTACAGCACGGACCATTACCTTGGAAACGGTCCGTTTCCTTTTTTTTTTCTCTCTCTCTCCCGGGCAATTCAAGTTGAGCGAAACTCAAAAAGTTTTCAAAAAGCGGAATTTAAATTTTCCATCACGACAGTACAATTGTAGCAAGCGGAATTTAGTTTTTCATGTAAAAGGTTACCGTTTAAAGTGCGCTGATGGAAGACGAAGATTACGAACATTCACTAAGCGGAGGTGTCGGATCGCTCAAAAATAAGATGCCATATAACAAACAACTTACTAACCTCACTTTCTCGGGATTGTACTGGGAAGATTGGCCCTTCGGTCCGTACTACCACGACCTTGGGCCCTCGGTTATTAAGAGGGTAATGATTTTTGGGGATAAGAGTTGTAGAGTTCGAATCTTTTCCGATGTTCTCCGGCTGGAAGTGTTCTCCTGGCAGCAATGCCCGACGTGTCAATAGTAGGAAATCCCTCCCCAGGAAGGGTAAATGGGAGCCTCTAAAGTGCTGTAGGAGAGACGCAATGACATATTTACTTTCTAAAGAGGCTACTGCTGTTCACCTACAGAGCTGGTGTATTTAAGTAAGAGCGGACGAGGTTTCGACATACAATATGGAGGAAAGCAGAGTTATCTGTTTGCTTACATTTTACACGACACTGATTCAAAATGTCGGGTAACTTAAAAGGAGCCCGGATTTAAAGCAATTTGTTCGCCACTCAAAAACGCCTGTCCTGATTTCATGAAGTAAAGGTCTCTAATCAAATGCTGCCGTTTCATAAGTTAACCTTTGATGCTAGGCAGCCAGAGAAAAATTATTGAGTTATTCACGAATAGATTCCCCAATGACCGTATAAGCCACTTTCCCGGGAAATGTTTTCCCTCCACAAACATAAAGTGATTTCTTGG
>NC_090870.1:52084521-52089521 GCF_036669935.1 Montipora foliosa
GCAAAAAGAACTTGATTCCGTGGGTATGCTTTGGGATGTCATAATTTTGTTCTGTTTTTACAGCCAAAAAGTCTCGCCGCTGGAACGCTGGTAACAATGCGCTCAATGTGGAGACCGCTGGTTATGCACTGTTGACTCAGATCATCCTGGATCGTACTGGTTACGCTGGTTCAATTGTGACGTACTTGACCAATCAGCGAAAGGGTGGCGTGGGATTTGTTTCAACTCAGGTGAGGATCCAGCCAACGTCCGGTTTAGCCAATATTTTTACTAGAAAAATAAACTATCAACAACTCGGCGACTCCAGGGTTCGACCTCAGTTGTTCAGAGGCCGATTCACTCTAATCTGCGATTAAAGCACATCCGCTGTTTGACTTTTACCCGTCAAATAGGATGGCCCACAACTGTCACATTAAAACCGAATGCTCACAGCAAATTCAAATCACTCGCAACAAATTCAAATCACTCACAACATTTTCAAATCACTCACAGCAAATTCAAATAATCCACAGCAAATTACAAATCACTCACAGCAAATTCAAATCACCCACAGCAAATTACAAATGACTCACAGCAAATTCAAATCACCCAAAGCAAATTACAAATCACTCACATCAAATTCAAATCATCACAGCAAATTCCAACCTCGTTCCTAGGGTCTCTCTCCTCTGCCTCCATTGTCGTTGAGAAAAGAATACAAAAATAACACCGTATTCGAAAAAATCCTTAACAATTCAATTTTTGTGGCGAAGGGGAGCAATAACGTCTAACTCAAAATTGAATGCTAAAGATCTTGTGGAAACGTTTTTGATTGGTAAATAAAATGAAAAGAGAAGATTCCAGTAATCCAGGACTCGGGCTATGAACAGGTTAAGGGTTTACCTCTTTTAAATTACGCACATTGTCACGGGCAAAAGTTTTACAGAACCGTTTAATTTAAAATGCTTTGGACATCGCCTTGCCTCGAAAAAATCGTCGTATTTTCCAATTATACTGAAAAATGGTCTTAAACTTGCAGATTCTATACGCTTTCCAGCCGGACCTACGTTTTTCGTTACGCATGACTGTCACAAGGAGGGGGGGGAAGACCCCAGGACCCCCCTGCTACGCCCCTGTACAATTACACAAGTTCTAAGTAATACAGTAAAATACCCAAATTACTATGGAAAAAACGAAGCCACACAACTTCGAGGATCATTAGGTGGCGATCTCTATTTTTCACCAGTGCATCACAAACTGGTTTTAAGAATTTCTCCTCATCGACCGAAAGGTATTCTTCTGCCTTTTTTCTTCCCATAGGATACGGTGGTAGCGCTACAGGCTCTAGCATTGTACAGCGAGAAGACGAAGGGTAATGACCTCGATCTGAGAGTGAAAGTGACTTCTGAAGACGACACGAAGCCACAACCACCCGAGATACACATCACTCCAGAAAACGCGCTGTTGCAAAGACAGATTAATGTAAGCGCTATTGTATAAGTCTAGTATATCACATGGCTTATGTAATTTAAACGAGTAGTTAGTGCTTCACACGTTGAACGCAAAGGCAAACTCAAGCGCCGCTCATTGGTAGAAGGTAATTGCAAGAAAGGTAAGTTCGCAGGCGAAGTTTGGGGCTTTTTTTCAAAATGGTGCGCGTTGCTGACGCCATCTTGGTTGGAACTTCAACCGAGGCGGCATGGAACTAGCATTGTTCTTGCGCTTTACAAACCAACACACGCGCGTGTAAAAATGCAAGAGAATGGAATGTTTTCCTATTTTTTGCGTTGACGCTAGCGCTGGCGTTTGTGTTGTGATGGTTCATGCATGTATTTACTTGCATCTACAGTTCCTTTGCATCTTCATTTCCGTTCCATTGAGTTGCTCGTGTAAACGAGGCATTTCACGTGCAGATGATGCTCGAGCTATCTACGTTATCCTTCTCTCTTTGTCTCTCTATGAACCGAGGGAAAACAAAGAGAGGCTTGCAGTTTCGTTTAATCTGATATCAGCATAAGCAGTCTTGTTTTAGGGTGATCAGGTGATCACGTGGTAAACTCATTAACAGCGAGACTCGGTTACCTAGTTTTCGATGTCCCGAGTTTCTCCAGGGAGGAGAGACTCGAGTCTCTATTAGGGAGCTTAAAAGTAAGCGACGTTTTAAAGCCATAAATGGCAACCGGCAACTGGAAGTGATCTGCTTTCCTCTTTAACTTGTCTTGACACCACTACTTTTATATTTAGACGATAGTTAAAACATTTGGGAGAGACTCTGGTCCTGGCATGCCGCGAAATGTTCACTTCGGGCTTTTTTTGTCGCGTGCTTCAGCTCCCATTAACTTTAAATCAAGCTCGTTTTCCGTCATTGTTAGGAAAAACGCATTGCATTCAAATCAAAATAATCCGTTTATTGTTGTGAAAATAGGTCAAGAGATACCTTGGTGGTGCTCTGTACGTGGAAACCAAAGGAACAGGGGTGGGCCTGCTTGAGGTCAGTTTTGTTTTGTTTTTTTGTCATAGTCGGACAAAAGGTAAAGGGTTATCAGGTATTTTAAACTTTATCTTAATGAACTTTAATACAGAGATATCATAGTGAAGAAAATACAAAAGGAAGAAACCAACAAATTGAACTAATACGATGGTGTTGTAGTAACCCTTGAGGATTCATAACGCTTTCAGACACGATTTACATGCTTTTCCCCGCAAGCCGGCCTTTCAACGCAGGTAGACAACAACAAAAGTCCACGTCGAGATGCCAGGAAGCTGGCTACAGTGGCGTAATTAATTGAGATGATTTCCTGTTCAGTGTTAAAGGAAGAAACTATTTTGAGACTCTGACGACTGTGTGGTTATTAACCTCTTACTAACCGAGGGCGAGGGCCGTACTGGGTAATATTGGCCCGAGGTCACGTGGCAGTAAGGACCGAGCTTAACACCACTATCAGTACAAAAACGACCGAGAGCCAATATTCCCCCGTGGGGTCCCGAGCAAGTGAGTTTAGTAAGTTGTTTATTATATTGCATCGTTTCTTTGAGCGATCCGACACTTCTCCGCTTGGTGAATGTTCGTAATCTTTGTCTTCCATCAGGGAACTTTCAACTATAACCTTTTATATTAAACTAAATTCCACTTGCAATAATTGAAATGTTGTGATGAAAAAGTTAAATTCCGCTTTTTAAAAACTTTTTGTTTTTCGCTCAACGCGAATTTCCTGGGAGAGAGAAAAAAACGGAAACGGACCGTTTCCATGGTAATGGTCCTTACTGTAAAATCCAGACCGAAAAGCAGCTAAACAGAGTGCTCCATTTAGCCTGAAAATTGCTTGCAATATAATAGCGATGTTTCTCGTGACGTCACCCATTTTTATTCATATGCCAACCAGAACCTAATTGGCTGTTCAAACATCGACTTCTCTTGTTCCAAATTTTAATATCAAAAGAAATGTGATTTCAATGTTTTTAAACAAGAAATACCGCTATAATGGTGATTTATCCTCTCGTCATTGTTACTTTATTATGTTAATGAAGGTGGAAGTACGCTATAATCTTCCGTCCACCAGCGGTGAAGAGTGCAAGTTTAGCATCACAACAAGCGTCAGGGAAATCAGAGATAAAAATGCAGAGGACCTATTTGGGCCGCTGCAAAAGGATGTGGTTGATATGGAGGAGGAAAAAAGGAAAAAGGAGGAAGAAGACAAAAAAGGAAAGGGAAAGAAAAAATGCAAAGGAACAAAAAAGAATAGGAAAAAATGCAAAGGCAAGAAGGAAAAGGGAAATAAGAAAAAGAAGCCGAAGCCCACCAAGAAACCACAGAAAGTACAACCTGTTAAGAGTATTCACTTGAAAGTCTGTACTCGGTAAGTGTAGTCACAGGTTACCTACTGCAATCTGATCTTAGCATGCGTGGCACGATTAAGATAATGTCTAAAGGAAGTGAGATTGAATGTACCGTGGTTGAGCACATTCTCCCGCACTCAATACCGGTCTGTTGCTGGCTCATGGTTTTTGCTTCAAGTTTTGATTGACCGATAGATATATCATGATGTAGCGCAATGGTGACTTTCTTGCTCACGTTTTCTCTCTTTTTAAAGATTAGCCCTTTTCACGGTTATATGTGATCTCCTAATCGCCCTTTCTCGCAGTCGGAGACTGAATTACTAAGGGCGCAGCTCAACGAGGTCGGACCGAAGGAGCTGTGCTGCCGGCTAGGCGCTCGGTCCCTGAACACGACCTATGTATGACCTCGGAGCACAGCACCACAGCCTGATGGAATAGGCCGGGAGTCGATTTTGAGGAGGGAGGAAAACCGGAGTACCCGGAGAAAAACCCTCGATGTCAGATTGAGATCAACTGAAACTCAGCCCACATACGACCCGAGGCCAGAGTTGAACCTGGGTCGCAGAGGTGGGAGGCACGGTTGATGACCACTAAACCACCCTGACTCCCCATTAAGATTTCCACAAGCTTATTTATGTCCTCGTGTAGCCCCAACCAGGTGTTGTTAATCTTACAGGCCCTATCAATAAGAGTCCTGATGAGACCCACTTTGTAAGTTACTTTTTCTCATTTGCATTACAATGTAGTCTAACGTGGGTGCGAGGCAATTTCGGGTTAAAACTACAAAATAGCCCGAAATTGCAAAATAGCATACACATACATGCTAGATTACATTGTAATGCAAATGAGAAAAACAAACCGTGAAAAGGGCTATTCATTGGACTGTCTGCGAACCGCAAAGTCATGGACAGCTTGTTTTATTGTTTTGGCCCTGCAACTAAACGGTTTTCGTCATTTCTTCCTTAGGTACCTGGGACAAAATTACACTGGAATGTCTATTATGGACATTGGACTCTTGACCGGATTTAAACCACACCAGAAATCTCTGAAAAAGGTAACTTAACATGTCATCAGTCCATAATGGAACATGCATTGTCCGACGCGAATGCCCAAATTGTCGAGCTAATTTGGCTCCAGATTACGTGATGAGACTGTAGAAGGAATAGGTTAAAATTTAACGCTTA
>NC_090870.1:52109521-52174521 GCF_036669935.1 Montipora foliosa
TTGTGATGACATCTGAAAACGGTTACACTATCTAGGCTTCTCGGAAAAGAACGAGAAACGTCGCCGGCACAACCCTTCAATGTTTATGACCCTGTGGGACGGACGTAAAAGAACCTACGCACTATTCGCAAAGAGCAGGGCGTGGAGATCCTGGTGTCGTGGTCTGTCCTCCGTGCATGACATAGCTAGAGGGCCGTATGTTAAAAAACTGTCAAAGATTAATTTCGTCTCCCTCTCTTAATACAGTTATCTTATCTTATCGTATCCTTTAGTGATTTGAAATCAGTCTGGGAAGGAACGGTGCTTTGAAATAATAGGATCACGGTTGAAACGCTTACCTCAGAGAATTGATCCGAATGAATCCAGCCGCATCTTGTGGATTGTAGCCAGCAATAGTGTCCATACTGTTCAAACAAAATCGCAAGAACCTTTTTTACGGTAAAATCAGTCACCGAAAGATTCTAAAGAAAAAAGCTTGTCAATGGTGACCTCCTTAGAAGCAGCGGAAAGGTTTAACGAGTTTGTAACAATGGATATGTTATTTGCAATTAAATTCCACTCAGGACATATGCCTGGATAGACCTTTTCCGGGGTTTCTGACGCCATCTTGGTTGAGGGGCAAACGCGGCTGAGATTACAGTGAATGTGTGGGATTTTGGGCGAATTCAAACTTCTGAAACTCCACTGCAAAAAGGCAGATTTCAAAAATTTAAACTATCTTTTTTTAGTCATTTTATTAATATCATTTACTCAACAGACAATTAGGTCATTGCACAAGGCACAACGTCTGAAAATGGAATATTATTATCAATATACGCGGCCAAATAGAAAATCGGCCTCTTCAAAACACACGCACAGCGGGACGCAAAAGACTGACAGCGGGCCGCTAATGCATTATCAGCCCTACAGCTGATTGGTTCTTGCTTCATCATCCGATAGATTTTAACCAATTAGAGACGATTTTACGCATTTTTTCGGTAATTTTAAATAAGTTCACCGGACTTAGTTGATTCTTTAATAGCTTGTTCAATCAACACTTAAATGATGATTTGAAGTGACTTTGAATTCGTTATTCACTTAGCTTGTATTATTAAAACTCGCATTCTTGATATCATTTGGCCTTGTTTATTGATAATAATGACAGTGACATGAATTTTTGGAGGGAATATTGTTTATTTGCGCCCTTGTAGTGTCATTTGCGGCCCTCGCCCTTCGCGCTCGGGCCGCAATTAGGGAGCTTACGAAACAACGACGCCGACGGCAACGACGACGCTACAAAACAATAGGTTTAGTGAGCAAAAACAATGGCTCTGCGTGCTCTGCACGTGCGTTTACATTTTGGTACATTTCTTTGCCGTCATCTCCTAAATGACGACGTGAAATGATCAAATTCAAGGTTCTGTGGAGGACGTTAGCACATGACGATGACTTTTCAGTTCTCTCTCCACGCTTCTAACTCACTCATACCAGTTTAATTCCTCGACAGTTACTACACATTTTCAACCCGAAACGACATGAAATCGTTTCGTAGTGATATGAATAACGCGACCTCGTATTTTTAAATGAAGTCCTCGTAGCCGTCGTCGTCCTCGTTTCGTAAGCTCCCTAATGACACTACGGGGGCGCAAATAAACAATATTCCCTCAAAAAGTCATGTTATTCCCTTATTAGAAATCTCCTCATGTCGCTTCAAATTTCGCGGGAATTTGCATAATTTTGCTTACAAGGGTTTACATGAAATTTACAAATTTCGTTTACGGTCGTTGTAGCTCGATTCTGATTGTCATACTTCACCAAAATAAACTCAATAGATGTGCCTTTTGAGAGGTAATCTCGCTATCCACAGTCGTCGGACCTTAAAAGGATTTATAATGGTTCGAAGTCTGCAAAATGCCCATAGATTCACTGTAATTTAACCCGTGTTTGCCCCCTAACCAATATGGCGTCAAAAACCGTGAAAAGGTCAATTTCACGCATTGTTAACTCTATTTTAACCGTTTCACCGCCATAAATGCAAATTGACACTTATAGATTTTACTCTGTCTAACGCCAAACGATTTTACTCGTCAATGGGGAAGCCGTTGGCGGTGAAAGGGTTAACACGACTGATTTTGCAGGGCAAAGGTCCATTGGTCTACAAGGGACAACAAATGAAACATCCCGTCTGATTTCCCTTAAAATTGATAATTCATCGAATCGAAGTAGACGAGTTGCGTTCTTTCCTCATACTGAACTCTGCTTTTTTGGACGAGCGAATACGGTTAAAAAGTTTTGAGGATTGGCGGTTGTGTCCAATTTCACAAGAAAAGGAAAGGAAAGGAAAGGAAAGGAAACGAAAGCAACTTTATTCAAGTGTCTAGTCGCTCTTGTGCTGAAATTAGCAATTAACGCAAATCAAGTCAAATGTTGGTTTTTGAGGAGAAGGGAAAGTGCAGAGTACGGAACCAACAAACTCAACCCACATACGACGCCGAGTCTGGGAATCGAGCCCGGGCCACATTGGTGGGAGGCGAGTGCTCTCACCACTGCGCCATCCCTGCACCCCCAAAACGAAATAATTGATAGACAGGAAACTGTTTTCAATAATTCGCCTGTTAAGTTACTTTTTATCTCGCAGTCTCCCACTGCCATAAACTACATTTCAGAAGAATTCCAGATTGGTGCACATTTTCCCTACATCAGAACCAATTATGTTCACAAAAGAAGACCATTTTTTGTCTTCACTTGCTTCCTTAATAACCTCACCTGACCAATTCCTCGTTGTAAAGGGATGCCCTGGACTCCCGACTTTTGATGTAAACCTACGAAGACAAGAAAACGGGTGACAGTCACATTGTTTTACCTATTTCTCTTAAGGTCTCGTCATAGGTTCGATAATAAGAAATTTCAGAAAATCTTTTGTTTGCAGAAATATAAACATTAACTTGAGAGTATCGATCGATTTGTAAAAGATTTAAGTCCATCCAAGCTTCGAAAAGCCCCGAAAACATCACATTTACAGTGTAGCGGAAGAATGGTGTCTTGTCTGTGGATATTGCCCAAGAGTCGGCCATTTACAGAGCTACAACTCAAGACTTTTTTATCCGATATAGTTCAAATTTTCAGGACTACTTTAATACAGTTTGATGCAAAAAAGGTGTCAACGTTTTTCAATTTTTTGATGTTTTGATTTTATACCAAACTTTGTCTAAACTCCCTGTCAAAAACACTATTTTCAAGTTTGATGGAACATAACAAATGCAAAATGCAATGTATCAAAAATCGCTGACACCGTTTTAAGTCGCTGAAAATTTATCTCAAAATAGATTGCTTCACAAAATCAGTTTCGGAAAATTTGGAATTCTTTGTAGCTGTAACCTGTCGAATAGGACGACCTATCTTTACTTTAAGAACCTAATATATAGAAAAAAACGGCCAAACAAAAGAATACTCTTTTGGACTAAAAACTACATTCAAGGAGCATTAAAATATTGTTTATTTCATGATCACTGTGGTGTAGTCATAAGTGAAGAGACGCACACTCTTCCATTGCTTTTTATGTAATGTCCTTTATTCACTGAACGATTATTCTACTTTTACTTGGTAACAGTACTTCCACATCATGGAATAGCATGCAGTAGTTTCACATAAGGTGATCATTATACATGTCCTTGTTACAGTAGTACTACTGGTAATCAATACACGTCAAGCACAAATACTGATAAAATAAGAACGTCTTGAATACTGACACCTCGAGCCTTTGACGAAACCTCAAATGCAAGAATTCGTTAACAGCCAAAACTCCCACGAAATTAAACGACGCGTATGAGAAAGACCCATTTCTTTAAAACTTACATTTCCTTTGAAAAGGTTCAGCGTGACTTTTCCTTCGACATTCTCCTGGCTTTTGTCCAAACAAAACCGGACGTAATCTGCCTCAGGGCTGTACCAATATCCGTAATACACCTGCTCGGCAAACTTCCCTGACAACATCTGTTTAATTTTGCGCATTTCCTGTCCACAGAGAAAGAAACAAAGCACTCTGAGCCTTTCAAAACACTTTGAGGGACATCAACTAAAGGAAACACAGAAACAGAGGTCTCGTATCACGATTATCGCAACTAGTGAAGTTCAGATTCCTGATATAGTGATAATGATAACTGCGTGATTTGAAGAGAACATCTGATTTACCACTAAGGGTGCGTTCGATTGACCGTGATCCGGAAAAGGAATACACGGAATATCAGTTAGAAATCCTTCGTTTTTACGGAGATTCACATTAAAATTGTCAAACATCTGTTAAACTTGATGCTATTTTAAACATTTTTATTATCCTTGCTACCTCGAAACGCGCCAAACATACCGTTTTAATCATCACTCCACGTATTCTTATTCCGGAATTGGGTCAATCGGACGCGCCCCAAGTTAAGTTATTGCTAATAAAATGTTGGTTTATGGAGGGAGGGAAAACCGCAGTACCCGAAGTGGAAAGAACTTTCCATTTAAAGTGGTTTTGGTTTGGATAACTGAGAAAATAATTTTTACGATCATATGCATAGAGACGCAGCGACCTCATCGAAAAGAGAGGACATCTTTACTTACTCTGTCCATCGTAAAAGTTTCGATGTCCAAATGTGCAGCACGTAGAATGGTACCAGCCGGGCATTCATATATCCCTTGGAGTAAACAAAATGGATTCAACGTCAGATTGACCATGAGTTTGCGATGCTATCCATGGAAAGAAACATACTCTCTTCGAGAGCTCAGGAAAAACGACGTTATGCTAGAGGATGCTAGGGCGGATCCAGGGACGGTTCGAGTGGTTTGGTCGAACCCCTTAACCTAATAGCGGAGCTCAGGCGCGCCAGTGGAGCACCATGAGTAACATTTATTGGCAAATCTATCCATGCGCGAAATTTGGGTTATGACGTTACGTACGTCCGTCCGTCCGCTCGTACAGACTGTCGGGGTGGAGGTGAGGAGGCAGGAGAGCCTCTGGGGACGGGAGTGTTCGAGCAATTTTCCTTGGCGGGAAATCGCGTGGCAGCATTGCATCTGGAAACTCGCGTTTTTCTGGCGGGAAATTAGTGACGAGCAACGGGATAAAGAGCAGGAAAGAGCACGAGAGAAGAGGCGACGAACTTTGAAAACACTTATTTACAACGGTTAGCTTTCAGGCGATGTTTTCCTTCTTAATATATGCCCCGCTGCCTCACATATTCCGTGTTGACAGAGATTCTGACATATTTCAACAATTACATTTATAGGCTTTTTGTGTAAGATGTCCAGTCGTGAGCTACTTCGTTTGACTGAAATTTTGAAACATTTTTTTCGCTATACGAACCGATCCTTAGCTGGTAAATAACTTATTTATTTTTTCCTCTTTCTATTCCTTCCTCTCTGAAATCACCTTTTTAATTGCTGACTCGCACCGTGCTTGATAGCGAATGCAGTGTTTCGACAGTGTTTAAAGGCGTTCGCGCTAATAGTTTGTGCGCAACTTTTACTGCGCAGGTAACGCTACTGTAATATGTCACGCATTACTTCAAGCCTTAGTTAAGATCTTATATATGATACAAAACACTAACCAAATAAAGATAACGCCTGCTTGAAACTTCGTTGCTATGCTTGAGAAAGTTTTTTTTTCACAAAACCCTTTCATCGATCGAGCCTGTCTTGGGTTGCAGTCCTTCCCCGACAGGTCACGCAAAATCGTGACAAACTATATTTTTCAAGAGCTTCGCAACATCACATTGATTTCACTCGTTTAGATCATCGGTGACCCCTATTTTTTAAGACATGAATCATTTGCTCTTCTTAAAACCTACAAAATGTGATGAAATGAAAAAAATCACAATGTAAGATGTTATCTTTTTAAAAAAATTTCTTTCCGCGAGTCCTGATTACAACGGGTAGGGCTTGCGAAAACGCTCGTTGAGGATTAACTCTACTGTTAACGACATCCACAGCGGCATGCAATTATCTAAAAAAACCCACTCCTATATTTCTATGCACAGAAACCTCCACTCACATATTATTTTTAAGATTTTCGACGGATGAGTAGATGAGACTACATCTCGTTATGATGACCTATCTATCGAAATTACGGCATTTTTCCCTTGCCTTTTTCTCCGAAACAAAGTCGGCAACCCCCAATTTTTTTTTCATTTTTGGAATAAGTAATTTATGACCTAACTTCAGGCGAAAAATGAAACAAATTTCAACGTGGGAAGATTTTCGCACTAAAGTCCTTAAAGCAACTTACAAATTGAACGTTTCAAAGAGAAATATTTTTATTTCAATTCTATTTCCACACCTCTTGTCTATTAAAAAGAAACTTTTGTATGTAACGGATTCGGTGTCAAAAAAAAATGGAAATTTAAAGTCATCACACAAGCTCACGTAACTTAACTAAGGCTAGGATTTCGCCCGCCGTGAGCGGGCCGGATGAGAAAATTCCGCCCGCTCCCGAAACCAATCAGATTACAGGATTTGTTGAATTCCGCCCGCTCACGCACTGAGGAAAAAATAAAGTTAACTATGGAAAGGGAATATCTTAAAGCTGTGAAACATTCTAAGGTTCAAACTTAAGTATTTCTAAGATATCAGATTAGAATAATCCCTCTAAAACGCTGGGAAAATGATTTACATTTTCAACACTCAACCTTTTAAAATCTCTGGGACGACCCGACTTACCACGGAAGGGTCTGCCCAATTCTCCAAGCTCCTATTGATTAATTCTGAACCGACCTAGGTTATATGGACGACTTGGTTTAGCAGTCATGAGGAGCTCTAACTACCATACTTGGCTACGGATGTCGCAAAATCAACTCTACCGCCTTTGGAGAACAACCGATAGTTTAGTTTCTTCCAGTCGGTTTTACTTACGTTGGTAAATATTCAGTAGGTTCTTTTTTTTACTTTTAAATGCGTACCTCGCGATTTCATCCCAACGTATCGATTTTCCACAATGTCAATTCTTCCAACACCATGTAGACCACTGATGGGAAAAAGAACAAAGTGAAATGACAATACGTCCAATTAAGGCGTTCACGTGAGATGCCGAAAAGTTGAATGTCGGACTCTTCCAAGAAAAGGCTTCCATTGGAATGACAGGGTCGATTTTTCGACAACCACGTCAACAACAAATCACTGAGGACACCCAACGAGAAAATTAAGCCAAATGCCTTAGAGAGACAATGATTTCTAGGCTCCTTGTAACAGTCTTGTAATGCATAAAGACTGCGTCTAAAGAGGTGATTTTATCACCCAGAAGAATTTGATCTGTTCGGATGTCTTAGCTCAGAATTGAAATGTCCGGGGAATGATATCCTCATTTCAGAAATTGCTAGCTGAGTGTTACCTGCAAAGTACTTTCCAATCCACCAAATTATTTGCTCATTTTAGTGCCAAAATTGCAATAAAATACCCCTTCCGAAAACGTAAGAGACTACTTTTTCCTGGTTGCGGATCTTTTAGGTGACGTTTCAGTAAAGAAATCTTTAGCTGTTTAGCAACGTAGAACCGAAATTCGTAGAACAGTTTGACTCTCCCGAACACATAGTTCACCGAAGATTAACATTGGGTGCCCCTGACAAATCACCGGTGGGGGCAGTGCGGGGCTTTCCTTGAGATCGGGAGATCCGAGTTCGAGAACCGTTCTGACCACTAGTTCAATTTGATCCTGGTAGTCCCTGGTTCAACTTCTCGAATGTACTTGTAAATTAGCCAACTGGCTTGTTTCATTGGCACTGAAAAGCCCACATTGGGGAGTGGTTAATTAAGTATGCATGTATGCATGTATGCATGCAAAAAACCCGCTTGGTATGGTAAGCCTTAAGTAAAAATCACTTCCACAGCAATCAATTCCACTAACCCCACTTTGTTGAGATAAGTATAGATGTCGAGTGGTTTATCGTGCACGGTACCATCATTGACATTCCTAACTCTTACAGGAACACCTTGGAGACAAGAAATTAAAGCAAACAAACTCTTTGAATAACATTGTTCAACATCATTGTTTAGTCACACAACTTCACACGGTATAACATCCTTGCTAGGGTCAAATTTCTTACAGAGATGGATAGGCACATAACTTGTGATGGAAACCATCATAGAATCAATGACTGCCCATCCCAGCCTTGAATGTTGCAGCATACTGGTGCAAACGATACATGTAGATCTCTCTCCTGCTTCACTGCTATGGTAGCAATGTTGTAACGTAGTTACAAGTTAAGGATCACAAGGCCTAATGATCTCACTTGGCATTTGAGTCATGGTAGATTAGGAGGGCTTCTCTCCTTTCACTTTACCATCCCTCACACAATTTAATCCACGTACCACATCAGTAGCAGTTGTAAGCATGGCCTCAACGTGGTCTCAAAGGACATGAGCACCTTCAAAAGGATGCCATTCCCTAATCAGATACAATCATTCCCCTCAAGGTTGGTGACCTCATTTGTATGTTGCATATGCTTCAAGCCATAAAAGTCCTCGGCTGGGCTAAAAAGTCTCCTCAGAGCCCACGCACCTTTAATTTAACAAGTTGAATGATGCTACCGTACCAAGTAATCATGTAATCATGCTATCATCTTTACCCACGGCATGAAACAACATGATTACTCGAGTGCGTTTTTGAGACAATTACCTTCCTTGAATTCCAACTCAAGCTCATCTGACTAAGAAATAAATAAAAGACAAAAAACGTTTAATGCCGAAAAATGCATGCACCTTGTTTGTTTTACCAATTTCAGCACTTGGACTCCTTCAACTTGACTACCGTCTGTTTTACTGTTACGTGGTCTCATCGATCAGTAGCCCATTCAGAAGATTACGCCAAGCTGACCACATTGCTGAACGAAAGGCCAGACCACAAAACCGGGAACTCCATGCCCTACTCTTTAGCGTCCCACAGAGTTTGTGAATATTGAGGGCTGTGAGATGGACCTACGGCTAATAGTCCTTATCCGAGAAGACTTGAAAGTCTAACCATTTGCGGATGTTATTACTAAGTCAACCCTTTCTCCTCAGTTATTTTAAGACCCTGAGTGTTGGTCCGGCGGGAGTCGAACTCACGACCTCCAGCATGGCGGATCGCTGCTCAACCAACTGAGCCATCGATGCATGCAAATATTCCCTGACACTTTTGTGTCTATTATCTGCTCGGTCCATCAAACTGAAACGAATTTTTCAGCAGACATTAAATTTGGTCTAACATCTTCAAATAATAATTTTTGTCACAGGTCAAAATATTATGCAACTAGCCAATTCCATTAAACTAGCCAAAACTTCTTCCTTCATTTCCATCCTTTTGCCCTTCATAAAAGTGTGCAACCTAAAAGAGTCAGTTCCACAAGTTATTTTTTGGTGAAATTTGGCCATGGTAAAAAACTAAAAACAAAATAATGTTGAGAGAAAATAAAAAGTCACTACAATGGAGGCAGTTTGGATGAGGAGAAAGAGTGTGTTGCATTCCCAAGTCCATGCTGCAGGTTCAAGTTGAATTCAGCCTGTTCCGACTAAGTACATCTGTACATGCTGGATTTCTCTACTCTGGTCCCAAACTAAAAGCCCATACAAGTAGTAAATATAAATATGTAGCCAACATTAGTAGACTCTTGTCAGTTGGGTTTTTTCGTTTGTTATGTTTGATTTGAAAAAATAAAAACCTTTCCCTCCTCTCTATTGCAAGACTCATTGGAGGTTATTCTGATAGAAAATACATCATGAAACTGACACATGTTATTAGTTGTGCAAACAGCTCTTCTTCTCATGGCTATATACCTGCTCCTAACTATAAGTTAATGCCATTGCATTCTTCAGTTCAATTTGATTCATAAACAGGCTATTACTTGACAGCAAAAAAGCAAGAAACCCTAAATAAAGTTAAAGTGTGTCACAAAGAGTGAAGACAGCTGCAGTGTCACTCAGGAAGAGTGTTTATCAAATCTCTAGAGCTTCCAATCAAACAACAAAGACACTCTTTAAAGTCTAACACTGGCAAATTGTGTAGCAGCTAGCTGAGATAAATAATGAAGAAGGGTTTATTCTTGCCTCATTAGGAGATGCCTTGGGATCAGTTGTCATGCAGTAAATATCATCTGGGGCCTCTGTCTGTGGAATGAAATACATTTGAATCAAGACGAGGAAGCAAGATCGGTTCTTTTGCAGTGATCAACAAAAGAAGATCTAAAATTATCTACATGTACCAAAGATGTTAATTCTATTTTATGAATTGAGAAGCATTAGATACTGTGGTCTTCTCTTTTAAAGGTACCAAGAAATGATTGTTAAACAAGTCAGTTCAGCATGCAACATTTTGATGCACCCAGGTGCCCCAACATAATTATCATAAAACTACAGGTAACCTCCTCAGCCTATAGACATATTTCAAATGATGAACCAACAGCAAAAATATACTACTAGAGCTGGTGGAATTCAAAGTGAGAGTGCCAGTGGCAGTTGGAAAAGGTGTCTGCGTGGATAGCTTCCTTGTAGCACAGACTCCAAAATACAAGCATGCCATTACAGTGAGGACACTCGAACCATGAACACTTGATATTTTTTGTGCATTTTTTAGTGACTATAGAATGTGGGCTCGTCCTTTTGACAAGAGTATTTAATGTTTTTACACTTACAAAATGCTTTCATGTAACACTATACATCATTAGAAGAGCCTTTATTTCTTCGTCATCGAAAAAAACAATGTACACAAAAATGTCAAGTGTTCATGGTGTGTTAGTCCTTAGCTTCAAAACGAGCAAACTCAACTAAACAGTCTTAGCGAAAACTCAAGTAAACTTACAAGAACGTCACCGAAACGTTTCTTACGAGTTCGCGATATTATGTCAGCGGTATTGATCACTACTTCATAATATCACATCTCCCTTCTCATAAAAAAGTTATTCACCATAAAGCACTCAATCAGACGATGACAGTTCAAAGTCCTAAACAACGTTCCTCAAACAAAATCTCGTAGTCGTCCTGGTCTATGAATGATTCTACCAGATCTTGTTTGCACCACAGGTGGTCCTTCCACAGGTAAAGGGGTACTACTAGCTGGCAGGTTTTCTTGGGATTCCAAATCCAACTGTGGCGATGGTTTGTCTAGCTGAACTTGCCAGAATCCATTCTTTGCATCCAAAACTGAGAAGACTTTAGCCTTACATAGCCTAGTTGCCACGTCTTCAATGGTGGGGAGAGGATAATGGGCTCTCAGCAGGGCTCTGTTTAAATCTTGTGGCTCAATACAAATTCTTAACTTCTCTGGCTTGTTTACTAGAACCAAACTAGACACCCAATTTGTAGGTTCTGTAACGGGGGTGATAACTTTCTCTCTGACTAATTTGTCCAGTTCTTCCTTTAAACGGTCTCTTAGTGCTACAGGGACTTTCCTAGGGGGGTGGACAACAGGTTTTACAGTTTCATCGAGTTCCATATGGTATGGGCCATCCATGCACCCTAATCCCCCAAAAACATCACTGTACTGTTTCAAAATTTGATCTCTGGTTAGAACAATGTGGGCAGTTTGAACCTTGTCATTTACTGCATTCACAGTTTCTGACTCTGAAATGTCACTTGCCATAACCTTGATTAAGTTCAGTTCCTGACATAACTCAGCACCCAATATAGGCCTGACATCCTCATTAGTTATAAAAAAATCTGCATCTGTACTCATCTCACCTTTGGCACATTTGAGAGTGCACTTTCCAAGTGGAGTCATAGTAGTTCCATTGTACATCTTGAGTGTTGCAGATGTTTTCCTCAAATACAGATCTTTGGGATCCCCCATAATGCTTGAGAATTCTTTTAGTGATAGCAAATTACAAGTTGCTCCACAGTCCAACTGAAATGTAACATCTTTAGCATTGTTTACTTTGACTGATGTAAACAACTGTTTTGGGTGTTTCTTTTCTTCCACAGCACTGACTTGATAAGTTATGACATCAATAGTATACTCTTCAAATTGACTCCCATCTGAATCTTCTTGCACATAATTCAAATTCTGATTGGCATGTAAATTACGACTGGACTGCCTTCCTCCTGTACACTTCGCAGCAAAATGGTTTCTTTTTCCACACTTGTTGCACTGTTGGCCATATGCAGGGCACTTTGATCTGTCTGGTACATGTTTCCTGCCACAAAATTTGCAGTCGATCTGCTGAGCACTGCCGTTGGCTGATTTTTTCTTCTCTTCTTGTTTCTTTCGGAAGAAGTTTTCTTTCTTCTTCCCTACTGCATTAACCTTGTGCAAGTTTTGCATTTGTTTCAACTGGCTTTGGGTTGCTTCGGCAGCTCGTGCAAGTTCTAGAGCTTTATTCAGCGTCAAATCTGGGACTCGCAACAAACGCTCTCTCACGTTGTGATCAGCGATTCCAAACACGATGCGGTCGCGTATCAACGAATCTTTCAAATCTTGAAATTCACAAGAGTCTGCCATGTTTCGTAGAACAGTGGCATATTTATCAATGGGCTCCCCACTTTCCTGTCCACGCGAAAAGAATAAATACCTCTCGTAGATTGTATTCTTGCGAGGCTCACAGTACTGCTCAAAATGCTCTAGAACTTTATCCATTTTGACTTTGTCTGCGTCACTGTCCCACGTGAATGCATTGTAAACATCTAGGGCTTCATCGCCAATCACAGTGAGAAAAGTTGCTACTCGAATGGGATCTTCCTTTCTGGCTATTCCGATAGCTAGCTCATAGTTACTCCACTTTTGCTTAAATCTTTTCCAAGTTTGAGATACATTTCCACTTGAAAGCTGCAGATGATCCGGTGGGTTTAACAGACGCCCGGCCGCCATTTTACACCACGCGGTTTCGATTTATGCGAACAGCAACGAACCAAGGTTTTCACAATACAAATATTTCACAAATACGGTCGGCAAACAGCGTCATCCATCCCACTTCTGACACCATGTGTTAGTCCTTAGCTTCAAAACGAGCAAACTCAACTAAACAGTCTTAGCGAAAACTCAAGTAAACTTACAAGAACGTCACCGAAACGTTTCTTACGAGTTCGCGATATTATGTCAGCGGTATTGATCACTACTTCATAATATCACACATGGTTCAAGCGTCTCAGCCGTCCGACGATTACCGATAATTTTGGAGAAACAGCAACAAATAAATAATAATGGAAATGTATTAAAGGGAAAGAGATGGAATACCAACCTTTGGATTTTCAAGAATTCCAGCTTCATAACTACATGAAAAAATACATGAAAAATTTATCACAAACGTGAGCATTGCATTAAAATGTGGGAGGTGCGGTGGCCTCATGGTTAGTGCACTCAACTCCAGATCGAGTGGTCCGGGTTTGGGTCCTGGTCGGGGACATTGTGTTGTGTTCTTGGGCAAGACACTTTACTCTCACGGTGCCTCTCTCCACCCAGGTGTACAAATGGGTACTGGTGAATCTAATGTTGGGGGTAACCCTGCAATGAACTCGCATCCCATCCAGGGGGGAGTAGAAATACTCCTAGTCGCTTCATGCTACAGAAACTGGAGATAAGCCCTAGCCTGATGGGCCTTCTAGGCTCGTAGCAGACTTTACCTTTTACCTATGGATGATGTGCTATTAGAAGGTTAAGGAAAATTAAAAGACAATGATAGTGAAAAAATGATCACACTTTTCATGAAGATGTTACAGTGTATGCAATACATTAAAAAGGTAAAAAAGGTAAAGTAACTTTATTTAACATCCGTACATGTACATGTAGTTCCTTCAGCTACGAGGCTGGTATCAGTGGAAGCCAACGATGCCCCCTTTACCCCCTCCCTCTGTCAGTGCTCCGTTTTACGGGTATTTAAAGCTATAGCTACACGGATCAGAAGAAAGTCGAAACAGATGCTTAAGTCACAGAGGATCGAACCGGGGACCTCTTGCTCCAAAAGCCACGCACTAGCCAACTGAGCCATATGCATGACTGCTCCCGTTCTCTGACTAATCGCTAGAATGTTAATAGCAGAGCTCCATGCCCTAAAGGTGCATGTGCAGAGAACCATTGGCAACCATGGTTACCCATCTGTACAAGAAAATTGGTTTTGGTCACCATGACTGTACATCCACCCCTGTATGCCAATGTGGAACGCTGTGGTGCAACCCATGTTTTTTTGGCAGGAACATCTGTGATATTGCACATCCACGTTATGGTTAATTGACACCTGTCAAAACAAGGTATCTGCTGACCAGTATCACATGACCATATCATGGGCTCAAGTTTAAAGCTCGTCCAAACAGGTACTGGTTTTCAATTGGATCGAAGGCTCAATTGAAGAAATAAATAACACGAGAGCTCCGCTTTTAGGCTTGGCTAAATCTATATATTTAACGATAATTCTATGAATGATCATTGCATTAATTGGATGCAAGGTGATAAATAGCTAATGAGGCACATAGCGCCGAGTTGATTATAACAGTTGGTTATTCCCTGATAACAGTCAAGTATATACATGTACTGATATAAATGAGAGATCTACCCACCTGATGTGCATTAGATTAGCATCCATGCTCCAGGGTTTCTTTGGGGTAACTGGAAGAGGGATACCCTTTTTCTGGACAAGGAATGAAAAATAGGGGGGTAAATGCAGAATTTACTGAAGTGACTTTAATCAAAACGAGAAAATAGTGAGCTGCCTGCATTTCACACTTAAACTTATTATCTTGTTCTATGGTAGTCGTTCAAAGCCACGTGCCCACATAAATGAGGTATTATTATAAGCGAAACATAAAATTGACCTCAACTCCAGTATACCAGAAATATTATTAAAATATCAATATATGGTGCTACTTAACAATTAGACCCGTAGCCCTTGGGTGCTACGGGTCAATAGCCTTGAGGGCGAAGGGTCTAATTGTTTTAGTATCACCCAACTAGTCCGACAAAAAGGCAATAACAAAGTCAGCAAATGCAAGTTGAAGAAATATTTATTTGGGAATAAAACGAAAGAAAGCGTCATGCTTTTCGCTACTCGATAACTATTACCAATAGTCCTCTAGTAGTGTAGCCAATCAAAATGCAGCATTTGCATTAGTCCACTAGTTGGGCGATACTACTAATAATTTAGTCACGCCCCAAATTCTAGTAATCACAAATTAATATTTTATTGCTAAAAAGAGCTTTTTTTACCTCTGCATACTCAAACAAGTCGACTCGTCCCTTGAATCTGTTGTAAAATTCTGGCAATCTCCATGGTGTGATAACCTGGTAATAACCAAAAACAAAGGATTAAGTGATAACTTCAGTGACTCTTTAAGGTAATCAGAAATCAAGCAAATCTGATTATAATAAAGGTACTGATGGAATACAAGGATTTTCCCCTGTCTAAAAAGATCATATCTTTGCTGCGTGAAGTGAAGATATGATTTTTATCTTTCACACGTGAGGATATAGCTAGGTGTCGTATGGTATACTACCCGATAAGCCAAAAAAAAGAAAACACGAGCTTCCCCTTCCTTGTGAGATACTTTTGAGTAGTATAATTTTCCTCTACTACTTTAACATTTTAAAGATTCTTTTATGACTCAATTTGACATTACCGTGATTAGTTTTTCATAACTTTAACAAATAGTTTCATGTTACCCAACATGCATGTTTTAGCAGTTGGTGACCTTTTTATCACCATTTGGAAATGAATAAAATAAGTTGTTTTTAATCCGGACATTTTCGTCAGTATCTATGTAATGAAAAGCCCCTTGGCCCCTTGGGGATATGAATTTTATCTTCTCGCACTGATCGTATCTCGCACTCGTTCACAGCGCTCACTCATGAGAGATACTATCAGCACTTGAAGATGAAATTCGTATCCCTGTGTGGCCATGTAATATCCTCTATTTCTCTTTCAGAGATCAACTCACTTTCACTTCTGGATACAGAGCATAGTATGTCATCTCAAAGCGAACTTGGTCATTTCCCTGTAAAAGAAAACAGAAACAACCAATGCTACTGAACTACATTACCACTGTTTTTTATTAAGTGAAATGGGAAATTAATAATTAATCATCAAATTAATCATGTAGAGATACTGAATAATTTCATTGTTATATATACTCTTCAGATTAAATCTATAATTTTCCCAATAAAAACACATCTTTTTTCGTTCATTTGTAATTGAAATGCAAAATCTACATAACAACTGCCGTTGAACATTTTCAGGTCCAGTACCAGCTACTGAATAGGTTGGATGTGTGTCACCAGCCTCTAGTTTAATTTGCCGAAGAATGCACAATAAAATCCCCATCCAATCATCCAGGACAAGTGTATTTCTGGCTTGGGCAAGTGAATATATTTGACCACTTACCCACCAGAAAATCAAGTCAAAAGACAATCAAGTCAAAAGCCAGCAAGAGACAAAAAAATGGACCATTTCTAAATGTATGATTAATGAACCCAGGCAACTCAGTAAACCACTCTGGCAATTTATGGCAAGTGGGTCATGAAGTTTGCCTGCTCAATGGAAAGGTTGGAAAGCTCTGACAGTGGTAGAGGACATGTCTGAACTACTAATCAGAAGGTCACATGTACAGTACAGTGGTGGCGAATGGTACCTCAAAATCTTGGCACTCGCAAACTTTTTATCCGATCTTGAAATTTCGACAGTCTTTGCAAGGAGTCTCAAAGTCTAGTTTATATGGCATTTATTTCAGTGTGAATTAAGTCTAATGCATGTTTTGGCCTCGGATTCGCAAACAAGGGTCTTGGCATCTCATCGAGTCTCGGATTTTACAATTTGTCACCCTTTACCGTAGGTTTGAGTCCTGGAAGGAGCACAAACATGTTTCTCAATATCTCAGAGTTACCAATGACGTTGACATCAAACTGGTTTCTATGACATCCGTATTAAGATATCTTTTTATGCAGTGAAGACAATGTGAGGCGAATTGAAACATACGATACAGAATTAATTAAGATGTTAAATGCAATTTTTTTAAAAATCCTGAGATGTGTACTGTTTAAACTTATGTACATGATACTTTTGATAATAACTAATATCATCACAGAGAAAGACGTTTATGAATAACCTTTCCTGTGGCACCATGGGACAAGTATTCTGCACCTTCCTGGAGGGCAATCTGGACTTGACGACGAGCAATACAAGGTCTGGCAACCGCTGTAAAACAAAAATGAATATACACAGTAGCTGTTAATGTTCATTCAAATAATCTTCCAGTTCTAAGAAGAAGTTAATCCTGTGAAAGGAACAGCAAAAACAAAAAAAACCATGATTTTTGATTATTTAGTGGACAAATTTTCCTCTCAATCCATGGCACTTATGTACATGTACTGTAAAGTAACTGTTTCATGCTCCATAAAAAAAATGAGTGCCTATTTTTGCATACAGTGTATAATTTGACATCTGAAAATAGAAAGCAAAGTAAACTGGGACCAGGCCAGCATTATTTAGAGGGTTACTGTAATAACCTTTAGACTTGTAAAGTTACCCTAGCTTTAGGCTGCCCGGTCTCTTCCATGAACTGTGCCAGAGCATCGCCTAAATGGGCAACCACATGTACAGGTGTTGCACTCAAGACTGCCCAGTGAAAGTTTGAACTAGTACTTTTGAGTAAAAATTGTTTCCATTTTCACATGCTCTGAGGAATTAATATTACAACAGAGGTGAAAGAACAGCAACCGATCGAGCCACCTATTCAGCACTGCTTGCCCTCTAACTTTCAGCCTTAGACCTTCAATTCAGGGAAATTACAAAAATGAAAAAACAAATTATAATAAAAAAAAATAAATAATGATGATGATGATGATGATGATGATGATGATGATGACAACAACAATGAAAATTTCTCTACTTTATAATTAAAAACAAGGGCCGGTGTTAAAAACTATTGGGGTCATATATGTATGGATAACTTCAGGAAACCCTCAAGGTAAAAACACCCGGATCCTCCAATATCAGACAAGGCAGCAATTTTTTTGGTGTCCATTTTGATAAGAGATGTACCTTGTTGATCTATATGTATGGGATCCAACCAGTTGGTACCTTAAGAACCAAAACACAAACAGGAACTCAGCTACTCTATACCTGTTCCCATCAAGTAACGATCTTCATAAATCGCATTTGCTTTGACAGCAGGAAAGATAAACTCTTTCACAAATTCCTCTTTTAGATCCTCAATAAAAACCTGTAGCAAATTGGAAGTAGAAAAGTACTCATTTTCTCAATGCCAAAATACAACACAAAGGCAAATATAATAAATCCAAAAAAAACAATCTGCAATAGATGACATGGCAAACATTTTGCTACAAAAAGCTTCCATGAATGGCTGGATGTTGGCATCTGGGTCCCTGATCCAATATATACCTCTAATTAGTCACTTCGACTGAGAGTTAGGCAGGGGTCGTGTTTAAAGACATTTGATCATATATCAAAGCCATAGCAGGACGTGGCCAACACTGGAAACAAAATTAATCAAATTAGGTATGACCCACGTCAGTAGCGCACGGTCAACATATCGCTGACATATCAAACAGAGCTGCAATTTCTTGTCGCCAGGGTCCCATCGCTCACAAGTGGTTTTTTTAACCGGTGCCTTCGAAAGACTCCCAGACTCGATGCAGAACTACTGAAAGTCATTCTGCGACAGATGAAAGATTGCTGAACTGCTGCGAATCATTCTGTGATGGATAAAATAACTGCTGATTCTGATCGTAGGATGGCCCACACAAGGAAGTTCAAGGCCAGGGAATATGTAAAAGGATGCAATTGATCAGAACTATGTTGAAGGTTTCTGTTTGCCATGCTTCTCTAGTGTGTGACAGATTGCAAGATAGAACAAATCTGTCAAACGCACGTGTTTTGTCAAAAAAGAGGTGTCGAATGATGGTTTTGACAGAAGATTTTGTTTAATGGCCTTATGACCAGATATGACCAGTTCTGAGGCAGGACATCAGCCCTTTTGATCTAACGTCCTCCGCACTTGTCTTAGAGTGGTGATGACACATTTTATTCCTATCCAAACACCTACCGGTATGTCTTTGAACGCGACCCCTGCCTTTGAGTCTTCCTATTCAATTCAGTTTCTCACAATATAAGGGGATAATATATATACAGTATAATCTTATTTCCAAATCAAATGTTCATATATATTATCCCTGAGTTTCACATTTATCGCAAAGGTAACAAAATTACTCTCTATTACACGTACATGTACATGATCTTTCATATACCACATCTGAAATAATGTCCACAAAACAAAAGAACAAAACCACTATAACATTATATCTAATCAGAAATTCCTAATCGGAATAACAATATTGGCTCTTTTGTCATGCCCCATTTTAGTCCCGTATATGAAAGTCTACCCCATCCATATGTCAAAGTATATCATTAGTGATGGCCTGTCTGCACATTAACCCACTTAATAAACTCTTTCAGGTTCTATGCCAGGTACCACATAGAAAACACACGAAAAGTAAGGGCAAAATTCTGGTGGCAGGGAAGCGCTTGAATCAAAACAAAGCGCTGTTGTGAATGAACCAAAGTCCTAAGAGAACTGACAGGGAAAGGATTAGTGTACAGCATAAAAAGGAGCACATGTGCACGATGAGCACATTGTCTATTAAAAATGGAACCTTTGTGGAAACTACAAAATATATAGAGGATATTACATGGCCGCGCAGGGATATGAATATTATCTTCGAGTGCTGAAAGTATCTCTCATGAGTGAGGGCGAGCTCGAACGAGTGAGAGATACTTTCAGCACAAGAAGATAAAATTTGTATCCCCAAGCGGTCATGTAATAATCTGTTTATTTATACATATATTGATGAAATGTCCAGATTTAAAACAACTTGTTTTACTCATTTTCGAAAAGATGAAAAACTGGTCACCAACTGCTAAAACACACATGTTGTGTAATATGAAACAAGATATGAAAGTTATGATAATGTAAAATTTTGCAATAAAAATGTTAATGTAGTAGAGAAGAATTATACTAAAGCACAAAAGTATCGTACAATGAAGAGGAAGCTCGTGTTTTAATTGCTAATCGTGTTCGTTACCATGATGACACCTATATCCTCACATGTGAAAGATTAAAATGATATGTTCAATGAGCGCGGTGAAGATATGATTTTTTCGTAAAAGGAGAAATCCTGGTATTTCATCAGTATCTATATAATAAATCCTGTTAAGTTACGATGGACTTTGCCAGAGGAGAAGGATACATTGTAATCGGGCAACTAGTTTATGTTCATTGTTCTTTCTTGTACTTTGAACTAGTTACTTAGTACAAAAGCTTATTCAAATGTTGAACATTGTGTGACAAAGAAACAGAGATACGATAATTGCTAATAAGTCAATACATCTGCTTTCATAGGGCATATATGTAATTTTCAGGTTTATTAACATCAGTTTGTGCAACCATAAACCGAACTAAATATGAACACCTGCAACTTTAAAATAACCGGTATTTACCTTCTATACAATGAAAACCCGGTTCAAAAGATAAATAAATCCTCTCTTTATGTTTTTAATTTGTCGGGAAAGGAAGATCCAGTTCCAACTAAATTTAAGCTCATTTATTGTTTCATGCGTTGACCTATAAACGCACGAACCATTGACATCTCTCACAGAAACCCTTCAGAATGAATGTTTACCATTAATTATGTACCCTGTAGATAAAAAACATCGATAGATCTGGGGTACCATTAAGCATACGTGGCGTTATTATCCCAAAAGAATCTCAAATTTAAAATCTCCACTACCTTTTTCGCCCCCAACTTTGTGGCTTTTTGTCTCGCTTCTTCAAAATCTTCATCTTGCCCGACATCTGCCTGTTAAAAACAAACAGAATTTTCCATCGGAAAGTTTGCAACGGGAAAACAGGACTACCTTTTCAGAAGTTCCGGTTATTCCGGAAGCTTTCCGGTCGAACGAACCAAACACGTGCGTGCCGTTTACATCCCAACCGGAATTTCCGTAATTTCTTGGTAAATGGAGAACATCCGCTATCTCCAGGTAAACAGGCTTTAAGAGAGGAATGGCTTCCTTGTTGGTTGACACGTACAAGATAAGTACAAATTCACCTACCAAGTACGCAATAACATCGTATCCCTGTTCTTGAAGCCACACCAGAATACACGAGGTATCAAGACCTCCACTGTAAGCCAGCACCACTAATTTCTTCTCATCAGCCATGATGTTCGATTACAAATGGATCAAATAAACATGGATGACCGATGCAATGTCTGGAAGCGATTTTATCGATTTCCGCCTCATTTGCTTTCTTAGCATTAACATTGAAATTAAAACATCTTGACATGACGGGTCTTTGGTTTTTGTGCAACAAACAATCTTAAGTTACTTTCGTGCGATCACAGCTCAACTTTCCCTTCGAAATTTAAATTATGACTGATCAATCTATTCATGGTATCAACAACAATCTTTACACTTGGGATTCCATCGTACGTAAAAAAAACAGCACATACAGTAAGCTATATATATTAAACTCCACGTCACGGAGAAAAAGTTGAAAAAGAAACTGTTATTTCGCTTAATAGAAGTCTACCTTTTGTCTACAGCCACGATACGAATGTTGATCTTTTAGGTCTAAGAGATAAATGACTTACTTGCTGGTTGCCACGCGTACGTACAAGATAAGAACAAAAATTCCACCTACCAAGTACGCAATAACGTCGTATCCCTGTTCTTGAAGCCACACCAGAATACACGAGGTATCAAGACCTCCACTGTAAGCAAGCACCACTAATTTCTTCTCATCAGCCATGTTCGATTACAAATAGATCAAATGCGCATGGATGTGTTGTATATGACTGATAGATTTTATTAGATTTTATCGATTTTCCCATTTGCTTTCTCTTGTGTGATTGGTCTAACAAACCTCGACTCGTCCCGATTGGTTATTGAGCGACAACAGCTGTATTTTTCGCGCGAAAATTCCAGTGAAGAGGGTACTGGGGAGGGGTCGGGAGGAACCAATGATCTTCACATTTCACAGGCCTTTACGAGAAAGAGTCTTCATCAATCTCGTACCCAGAGTCCTCGGACTTCTTGGTCAGCGGGTGAGCGCCCGGAGAGACTCTGAGATAACCGACTCCATTTTCCCAGAAAACGTGGGTTCCGGTCTTATTACATATGCTTGAGTTTAAACGGAAACAGAAAAGAGAAAACCGTAAACAGAAGAAATGGCGGGTTGAAAGTGTTCGAGAAACAAGAATTTTAGCCTTACACACAAAGAAACTGGAGAAATGATCATTGGCTTGCAGCCTCATGCACCAGCGCCGCCCGAGTATATGTAGAATTAGGACTACGTATCTCCTCAGAAGCACTCGCGATGACCAAAATTAAAGGGCCTGATTACATGATGAGTTTCAGCCCGGACTGAAATTGCGACCACCGGCCTGAAATCTTTAAGCTTGTTGCGATTACATGCTCCATTTCAGCCCGGGCGCCAAACACAAATTTCCATGGGAAAATTTACTGAGATGCGAAAACGCAATTGATGCGAATGCTTACGTTCCTTTTTCAGCCTGGGCTGAAAAAAATTATGGCGATTACATGAATTTTTCAGCCCGTTTTCCAGTTTCAGAAACCGGGCCAGGATTTTCAGCCCGGGACAAAAATCTTATAGATCGTTTTCACTGTCACGCAATAAAAAAATAAATCGAAAACCATCCAGTGGAAAAAGTCAAGAATTCGTGATGTTGTAGAAGATAAATGAAGAAGACACTTCTCCAAGTTTTAGGCCTGTGCGTTTCCCCAAACTTCAGATATTCGTCGAAATGTTTCGCAGAAATTTACAGAGCTTAGTATGAAAACGCCATGTTGGTGCACATCTGTGGTGCACCAATATGGCGGCCGGAAAATAGTGTCAACATCTGTTACTTACTTTGGCTATCTAGGCGAGTGATCATCTGTACTGAACAAACAGCTATTTACCTAAGCACTTTTCCTAATGCTTTAAGTTCTAAAAAGGCTCAAAACCATGAGATAAAAATATATTTCCCAAAAAACTCGATAGTCGCCTCGTGTCACGCACCGCTATAACTCAGAAATTCAAAATGCTCTGGTTTCCAAACGAAGCACGCTATTGAGCTTTAAAATTGCAGATGGATACAAATTTACCGCCTCTTATGTCTGATGAGGATAAAAACTTTCGTGGCTCTTTAGTTTTGGATTTTCGAAAATGATGACGTCACGTGAAAACGATCCATACACCTTATTCCAAAATGGCCGCCATTTTAGTTTTCTTTTGTTTCCTTGCAAATTGGCCCTCTTTACCTCCCTTTCAAACTTAACATTCACAGGAGCCCATCACCCGGAGCGTACAACTAACTTACCTATTTTCGTGCAACGGCGTTTTCACAAGTAAGGTTATTTTTAGATTGAATTTCCCGCTAATGAGACTCCCACAGGAGCCCAATGACCAATTACAAGAAATTAAGCTGACGTCATAGGGTCACCGAACCGGAACTGCCTTTTTTTTTTACCTAATTCGCGGGAAGGGCTAGTCTAAAAATAAACCTACTTGTGAAAACACCGTTTCACAGACGCTGTATGGAAGTTGCACGCTCCAGATGGGTTCCTGACATTCAAAAGAATATTTAAACTCGAACGAGGCCAAAAGGGCCAATTTGCAATCAAACAAAAGAATACTAAAATGGCAGCCATTTTGGAATAAGGTGTATCGCCACTTTCATTTCAAGTCAGCGGAAACGAATTTTCCGTGGGAGGCCTGTGGCTCCTAGATAGTTAAACTTCTCTACATCTTCCAACGCCAGACCATTCACTGTGATGGCTTCATTATTCTTTGCATTTTCTCTCATGACTTTGCATTTCCCGACATTTACCCGACATTTACCCGAAGGCCTGTCTTTCTGCATTCTCTCAAAAATGTGCATACCCCGGGAAACTTGAATTAGCCTCCGGAAAGCGGGGATCCGGAGGACTAATCACATTAATCTTCCACCGGCTCTGTGGCTTTCAAAATGGCGGCTCTTTAGGAACGTTGGACCTCGAACAAACGTCCACCTGCCAAAAGACGTCTGCTCTGCAGGCTACAACACTGACTTTAACGGCTATGGCTTCTAGTGAAATACAGTATCTCAAAAAGACGTTTTAACATTGTAGCTTACAGCACACGCACTACTACAGAATTAGACATTTCAAATGGATTTGAGAAAGTCTGTAACCTTCGATTGTCTTCGCCTTTGTTTAAGCCAATCACTTTGCGAGGTCATTAGCAGTGTTCATATTGTCCTGGAGGTCTGAAGCCTGGGAGTTGTCAATAACAGATATGGTTTACCAATTAAACGTGCTAACCACAAACACCTTTACAAAAAAGACAATTGATAAAATTATAATGAAAAATGGCTTTGAGGAAGTCTGTAACCTTCGATTGTCTTCGCCTTTGTTTAAGCCAATCGCTTTGCGAGGTCATCAGCAGTGTTTATATTGTCCTGGCGGTCTGAAGCCTGCCAGTTATCAATAACAGATATTATTATACATTCAACTCTCTAATTCTTTTGAGATTGGCCGAAATCCTACAGTGAATTTTCGAAATCAGCGCCATAACTGCAGATTATACAGTTATCTTGTCACTTAGGTCACGGGTTATCATGTCATGTATGACCGCAGTGCATGATTTCTAAGGATAATCATGTCAAGCTCACGCGCTTTGTGTTGCTTGCCGTCAGCGAAGAAGCAAAAAAATGACTTCCAGGTTTGTTTTCTTCAGTTACTTATTTATTGCTGTTTACTTTCTCATCAAGCTTTTTTTTAATTTTTCACATATTGTTTAATGCTTAAAATTTTTTGTCAATCGAACTATGTGCCGCTGATTTGTATATGTTTACTTGTTGACAAATATATTACCAGTTCCACTCACTGTCGTGACCATTTTTTTTTATACAATGCATAATAAAACAATTATTATTAGATTCGGTTTTTGTGATATCCAGAATAATCAATGTCTCGGTAAGGGTTATCAGCCGAAGCCGAACCTTTACCTCGACCTTAATTATTCTGGATATCACAAAAAACTCAACCAATAATTGTTTATGGTTTATCATTTCAACATGTCAACCACAAACACCTTTGCAAAAATACATTTAATAAAACTATAATGCGCTATACGCCATTTCGGAAAATACCATAATACTCTTTGTTTGTCTCCTCAAATTTTGCATAAGCACTGTTTTTGTTTTCTCTTGGGACCATAATTTGTAAGTCCCAAGAGAAACTGAAAACAATGCTTATGTAAAATTTGGGGGGACAAACAAAGAGTATTATGGTATTTTTCAAAGTGGCCTATTGTTTCTCAGATAGTGTCTGCAATATTCAGCATATGACTTTGTCTCACAAGGACTGGGAACTACCAAACTCAAATACTAAACTGAAATAGATATTGACCGCGGTCTAGATTTTCCCATCTAGACCCGCATCTACACCGATAATATTAATGTTTCGCGGTGAAAAAGTTGCAAACTAAAATGCAAAAATATTGAGTATTTTCTTCTACCAATATATATATAGTTTACGTCATAGAAAGTGCGGCGTACGGGGTTTTATTCACGAGTTGTTTGTGTCAAAAACCCGAACGAGCGAATAAAACCCCGTACAAAGCACTTTCTATGTCTTGAACTGTTTATTACACATACACCTTATTCCAAAATGGCCGTCATTTAAATATTCTCTTGTTTTTATTCAAATAAGCCCTTGATATTCAAAAGAATATTTTATCTTGAACGAGGCAAGAAGGGCCAATTTGTATCCGCATAAATCGCCGGCCATTTGGAATAAGGTGTATAAGACGAGAATTTTCATTAAAATAGTTTTCTGAACGCAAATTAGAAACAAAAACTCACGAACAATAGAACCAAATGCAAATTTAATTTAATTCAATAACAAAGTACGATTTTCACGAGATGCACGAGATGTACGAGTGATTGGCATGGAAACGCCTTTACGCTATCGTTGATTGGTTATACTTCCACATGTGAAATAGCTGTACGCCATTCTGATTCGCTGTATAAGCCTTTTCCACATATGAAAATAAAGCGTATAGATTTGTACAAATGAGCTTTATGGAATAAAATTCTCATGTTATGTGTAATAAATATATTTATGGAAGTGCCAAAAAGCATGATGAGCTACTCATCGCCGGTTGGCAAGCAAAATGTCAGTCAAACCAGTACGTACTAGTTACGTTAAACGAATTAAATTGCTCTTGTTTGCCATATAACAAACATCTTATCAACCGAGCTTTGTCCGTCTGTATGGGAGAATCTTGACCTCAGTCAAGATTCTCCCCATACAGACCTCCTGCTCTGTTAATAAGAGCTAAGTATTAACTCGGTAATTTTATAGAGAAAATATCGACTGGGCAGTCCAAAAAGGGGTTTTTGGTCGTAATAACGAAGTGGTCGGATTAATGAGATTTCCAGATAAGAAAATAGTGAACTTTCATTTGGGCAACAAAAAAATGGTCGCAAAAAGGGAATGGTCGTATGAAAGAGATGGTCGTAAGGCGGGGTTCCACTGTATACGGTTGGTTCACGGAATGTGGACTTCAGACTACGGAATTGAACTGGATGTTGATGAAGATATTGCAATATAACAAATCCTTCAAATACTGTAAAATTTAAAGGAAATCGGCTAAAATTCGTTCGAACAAAGTGTAGGCTACCCGTAGCCTCTTGTTTATAAAAACGCTGTTGGTCATGAATGATCGAAAACGACGTTTCAGTCACGCAACATGGTTTGCACAAAAACGCAACTGACAAGCAGGAGTCAAGCTGTTTTGCCGGGTGCTGGATTCTCCACGTACTCAAATCCACGTAAACAGCCCCTTATTCATGGGATTTCGTTCCGTCAAAAGAAAAACTACCTTAGGTTGGTCAATGACAAATGCGCCCGTTTTGTTGTCGACAATTCACTTTCTCCCGTCTGTGAGAAAGTTATCGTTTAGTTAAATCTCTTTCGCAGCGACGCAAACGGCTTTTAAAGTCATTCGCCTTTTCCTGCCAAATGTAAACATTTGCATTTCATTTAAGTTCCCAGAATCCCGCAAAACGTACCGGTCGGCTAAAAGAAACAAGACATCTGGGAACGAGAATATTGACCCATGTAATTTTACCTTCACCGAATGTGTCAGTTGCCATAGCAACATAGTTTCTGCTGGGTTTTATTGTGAGCAATCATTCTAAACTTGCTCTCCCTTCTAATATGCTTATATTTTCAAAAACCATTTTATTGGAGTCTGTACAACATTTTAAAGTTCAGTGACCCCTCTGCCTCGAAATTTTGCTTGACTGCACTCGGGAGGGGAGGGTTCAGGTTTCCTCCTATAAAGGCGGGGGGGGGGGGGCGGGGGCGTGTTGACCATAGTTGTTGTCATTCCGATTACTATAGATGGTTTCGAAGTGACGTCACAGCTGCCATTTTGGTTTACCAGAACAATAGAATTCTCTCTTTTGGGAACTGAACTCTATTTTTATGGACAATTTTTTTTTATGCAGGGGCCAGCTGAAGAGAGCACAAGGGCCGGATATTGGCCATGGGAGATCTAACCAGCCAATAATATTTAGACAAAAAACAAAATAATTATGAAAGGCTGGCTGTACGGCTGTTAGGATATACATTTTTTTGTTTGACCAATATATCGTCAGGCACGACCTGACTTCTTCAGGGAGTTAAGTGATTTTATTTTTATACCAATTCTGCGCAAATATTTTGTATTGTTTTGGATACCAAAATGTCGGTTAAGTTACGTGAGTGAAAACCATCTATTGTTGGAAATCACAGATAATAAAGAAGGGTCTGTTGCTCCAGATTCACCCAATTTCACAGAGAAAAGTTGGACGTACCTGGGAATAGAGGAAACCTAAACTCTTCGTACAGTTGTCGATTCAGTGAAGTTGTCGACTGATCATGAAATATATATATAGCCGTCGATAACAATTTTGATGTCGCTAAAACGGAATCTTTGATTCTGAAAGACACGATAATCATGATTATCTGGGTGAAACGAATAAAACTGATTATAAGATTTTCATTCAGGCAAATAATTGTCCGAAAGCAAAATCTGTACACATGCAACCACAACTAAGAGCAGTCACGAGTGGTAACAATTGTAACATGATTGAAACAAAGGAATTGTTCTTTTTCTTAAGAGAAACAATGTGTAGCTGGAAGTACTTTTGTATTTCGTATATCTGAGTACTTAGGTATTTTTCGTGCATTAACATTGATTCTGGCTCTTCAAACAATTTTTTTTATAGTTGACTTGTAATGAGATCTGAAAATAAGTTTAAATTAGTTTATTTCCTAGAATTCATGATATATTGATAGAAGGCAAGGTGTTTGATCCTAAAAGATGAGCGGTCTACCGAATATTGGAAATAACGCCGCCACTTTCGACGTCAAAAACTAAAAAGGCAAGTTGTTTCTCCAAAGATTATACATTTAGTTGAATCTTATTTCCTTTGAATCCGCACCGAGGCCCATCTCAGTCAGTCATTTCTTGTAGCAGCTCTTGGATTGTTCCAAGAGACACTTTTCCACAATTTGTTTTCAGGAAAATTATATCGGTCACCGCAACGTAATTTGAGTTCAACTGCTTAAATCGAAATCAAAACATTTTAACAATTCCATTAGCAAAACAAAATGTATTCTGCGGCCAAGAGAGCAACAAAACTCTTAAATTATCGGGTGGGCGATCTTGGGTATATCAGGAATACGGTATTTTTAAAGGGAGATGCCCTTCGAAAGTGACTCGGAGATGACTGCATAAACGGTACCCATCTTATTGGAGGAAAATGTCAAAAGATATAAAACTAAACGTTTGTAGCTTACAAAGTAGCCACTTTCTGTAGCTATAAGAACGCAAAAATTAAGTCGCTCATTTATACTTGTGTGCATTACCCATTATTGCACGGGCTAACTTTGTAAGAATGATACGAAACAAAGTTACGTCATCTTTTTATGCACATTTACACATGAACATATATACTGTGTTCGAAATCATCTATTGGCAAAATGGTCAGTTATTGACGTTTGAACAGCAGTATTCAACTTTCGCTATAATTTCCCTTTACAAAAGCCGGAACAAAAGATAAAGCTCATTAAAGACAAAGTCGACGGAGATTGTCCGTACTAGCGAGGTTAACTTCCCATGAGCAAGTTAGTTGAGGGGAAGAAAAAAAAGGTGTCCGTATTATGCGGTTACAAAGAGAACTGCATGTCCGTAATACTGGCGTGCCCGAATAGATGGTTTTGAATCACGTGATGAGAGGGCTACGTTGGTGCACAAAACAATAGCAAATTATGTCCCATGTTTTGCATTGTAATAGACTAAAATTCCCAAAGACTTTTCTCTCTATTGTTCTGTGCACCGACATGGCCGCTGTGATGTCAGGTGAAAACCATCTATTAAGGACGGTGCCTACTATTGTTATTGCGCATACGTTCTGCGCATCTCTGAGATACTCGAGTTTCCTATCGCCGATGCTTACTAATACAGGGATATTTTTGCGCGGTTTAAAACTATCCGGAGGAAGTAGATCTTAGTAAGTACTCTTCGTATCCAAAAAGAAAATTGGGGGTAACCATGCATTTTTGAGAGATAATTAAGCTTCAATTTGAGAAGGAACGCCATACATTGCTTTGTATTTTAAAGCTTTTTACAAATATTATTCATGAATTATCTTTGAAAAATGCGTGGTTACCCCCAATTTTCTTTTCGGATATCAATAACACTTGCTAAGATCTACATTTCCTGCATAATCACCCACCGGGGCAAAAATATCTTTAATTAGTAGGCACCGTCCTTAAGCGGTTGTCCGTAAAGCCTGGTTCGGCTGTAGTTGATACTCGTGGAACTGGACTATTTAATTTAAAAAAGAACATTCCGGTGACAACTGCAGTTAAAACGTGATAAGACGTTATCTCGTTTCCTTTTTTTCAAGTCCCCAGTCACTTTTTTCACCTTTAAGGCTTGTGTCTCTGTGTTGCCGTCAGCTTGGATTATCAGTCGTACTTGAATGATTTCAAACAAAAACAACTAATTGAAGGAACCTATAAAGTGTGTCTCCGTGTTTAAATGAAAACCAACGACAGCAAATCATGAAACCACTTTTAACAAGCTGATCGAAATAGTTATTTGCCACTAAGTGAAACTAAATAAACTTGTTAGCCTTCCCCAGGAAACCAACCAAGAACCGATTCAAGGAGGCGATTCTGAAGAAGGTATGATGATTTTTTTACGGATACATAAACAGACTACCTGGCTTTCTCACAAAGCCCTATCTACTCTACATCATCATTCGCATATAATCAGAGTTAACTCGGTAAAAGTCATCTCCTTTAGCAGTACGTTCTTTTCCGAAAGCACAAGAGGCGATCAAAAGCTTGCCTCCTCGACGGCTTTCAAGACGAAAAAAACGACTTCAGTTCTTCGTGAGCTGAATAACGTTCATGGCTTCATCAGGATTTTGCCAGTGGATTTCCCACTTTCTAGCAACTCGTAGGCCGACTTTCCATCCGAGAGAGGCAAAACTGTAAAATCACCAAACTTGACTTTGTCCTTTAGGATCCAATCAAATACCGTAGAGCTACGCCATTTCAAATCTTCATCCGTTTCGATGTGATCATACAAAGACGGCCGACTTACAGAAAAGGAACCTTTCGCAAGGGTGCTAAGCGGGATTGGATCAGGTGTTCCAGATATCACACCAAAGGATACCATAATCCCTTGTTTTGCTAGGCAATCAAAGCCTGAAAGAATATGCAACACATAAAATAAAGCGTTAGAACAACTAAGACCGCAATGGTGGCCGTGTCGACGAATAGGAAATCAGTATTAGGGCCACTGCATCGGCACTGAATACCGTAAAACTTCAAAACTCGTTTCCCAACCGTTTTTTCTTTGGTTTGTTTACAAGAAAAAGTTTTGCAAGCAAATTAATGCCGGGTTGCATGTATGATCATGAGACTGGAAGGCCTGGTTGCTTAGTAGTTTGTGCAACGACAAGAACGAGAACGTCACGAATTTGCATATTGAGTGGGCAAAAACAATAGATTTGCACGCCCTGCATGTGCGTTTTTCACTTTTGTCCATTTTTTTGCCGTCGTCTCCAAAACAACGTGAAATAGCCAAATTTGAAGTTACATGAAGAACGTCAGCACTTTGAGGATAAATATTCATTTTCTCCCTTAAATTAAGTGCCGTTCCGACCAGTTTCATTCTTGAGGAACTACCACACCCTCGTCATATTGAAAAGGTTGAAATAGTTACGAAGTGATTACAACAACGCGAATTTATATTTGGAAATGACGTTCTCGTTGCCGCCGCCGTCTTCGTTGCTTGAGGTTTCTGTGTTTTCTCTAGTTTAAAAATCTACAACGGCGACGTAAAACGAAAAGGTCACCTCACATAAAACTTTGCACTACCGTAAGTCTTTCGTGATTATCCCATCTCGTTCACGTCGTGCAGGTGGGTTAAGTATTTAGAAACAACTTTGTACCAGCGGTTTCGGAGCAAAAAAAAGGGAAATAAAAGGTTCACGTTTGGTGCTTACGTTGTCGTCAAAACCTCAAATTCTGAGATTTCGAGTAGTTGTTATGCACATTCTCGTCACCAGAGCCTTGGATCGACCCAAGGCTCTGGGAAACTCTATGTGGGAGAACATGTGCCGTAGGGTTCTTATAGCCAAAAATTTGCTATTTGAACCTTACGGCGCCTGCTCACTGCTCGTGCTAACATAAATGCACCAATTACAGACGCTTTTGATTGTTCTTCACGAATACCAATGAAAAGACACTTTGTTTCAGGGTTCCCCAGAGCTCTTCTCTCCCTTAGTCAAGAGAAGAGCTCTGGGCCCGGTTCCTCGAAAGCCGATTAACTTAATCCACGATTAGCGTAAACGTTTGTTTCACGATTTCAACTTTTTGGTGAAAGTTTCTTTTGCTTATTCTTGTTTTTCAAGATTGACGTCTTCTCATTTAAAGTTCTGCCGAAAACAGTATTTGGGAGTAGAGAAATGGACTGCTTGGTTAGTTTTTAATCTGGGATTAGCGTTAATCGGCTTTTGAGCAACTGGGCAACTGTGCTGAAATGCGGGCCGCAAGATCTGTTTTTCTCTTTTAACCAATGATATTGTTTTGTGGCGGTGTCGTTGCTTATTAAGCCTGGTGTTTTCACTAAGCGACGCCGACGCAAGCATAAGAGAGCTCTTTCACCGTGAAAACGAACGGGAATGACGCAAGCATAATCAAAAGCGCAAGAACAAGGATCAAATTTTTTTCCTTTTCCTTGTGCTCGCGTTGTTTATGTTTGCGTTCGCTTGCGTTGTGTGAAAACGAAACAGCATAAGAACAAGGAACTTAAATGCCACATCTGGCCGATTAAAGCACTCGTTCTGGATTCCCCGCGTCTGAGAAATGGCGGAGCCGTGGTTGATTTTGATACTTATGCCTACGTTCGTTTTCACCAGCATCAAGAAACTTATGATTGGGCTAGCGTCGCTAGTGAAAGCCAGGCTTTAAATTCCCTAACGGTTCACACGGCCTAAAACTCTTTACCCTTTTTATCATCCTCAGGTAACGAAATTTCACCAAAATTTTACGATGAGCAAATTCTCTCATTGGTTACCTTTGGAAAAGGTACTCTTGCCAATACCATCATATATCACATTGACCCCTTTTCCTTCTGTTATCCTCTTGACTTCGTCCACGAAATCTTTCTCCTTGTACAGTATGACCTCATCCGCCCCAGCTTCCTTGGCTTTTTTTGCTTTGTCTTTGGTGCTGCATGTGCCAATCACATAAGCTCCTGTGTTGAAAAACGATTTAAAAGCAAAGACATATGAGAAATATTTTTTACAAGCCTGTACGAAACAATGATGAAATGTTGCACAAGAATCTTCCTGCCAGGTGTAACCACACTCCCAAATTTCCATTTATGGATAAAAGTGATGTTTCAGGAGAATTCGGAAACTATATCAAACTGAGCTTGCAACTCCTATCACTTTCCCCAGTGAATAGAGAGATGGATATTGCCATCCACCAGTTAATTCACTATACAGTGGATACACCAATTCGGCTAACCCAATTCCGGCCCCGGTTGTTCAAACGATGGATAGCGCTATCTGCCAGATAAATCACTATCCACTGGATAACTCAATTGCTTTTGCTAGTGTTTATCCGCTGGATAGTGATTTATACGGTGGATAGCGCTATCCATTGTTTGAACAACTGGGGCAAGATCCTTTGGGAATACAACGTTTTGTTCCAAATATTTCCATATGAATGCTACATTATCACACAAATGCGATACACAAAGAATCTTACCCGCGAGAGATTAGAATTGGGTACAACATTGCGCTAGCCGAATTGGTCTCTTACTGAAGTAATTTTGATACTGCTTATTTGGTGAAATAAGCACTATCAACTTTTTAAACAACTTACCAGCATTTTTAGCTGCTTGGCATAACAAAGTACCAGTCCCTCCAGCAGCAGCATGCACCAACACCTTGGTCCCAGGCTGAACTCTACCAGTTGTGTGCACAAGATAATGAGCTGTCATTCCTTGAATCATTGCAGTGGCTGCTTGTTCAAAACTAATTTTGTCTGGAATTTTCACAAGTCTTGAAGCAGGAAGCGTGGAGAACTCGGCATGTGCTTCTGATGCAAAAATAAACACCCCAAAAATGAATACATAGTACATTGAAGAAAACACTTTTTGACAGTCATTGGCACAGTGCTCTAAGTAATTTTAAAAAATCAGGTTGTCATATTTAACAGAAAATTAGATATAAAAAAAATGAGACCAAATTATTGAGTGACTGCCCCGCCCACTTCAGTTAAACATTCCGACAAAAGACGTTTACCACAGTGTGAGCAGTGGCCAGCTTTCGCCGTCAAGGTGAACCGGAACAACCACAACAATGGCAAGATACAATTAAAAAATCATGAGTCCTGGAGGGAAGTTGATAAAAATAATATTGTTCTTGTCCAGCAAAAAGGTTGCAAGTGCAACTATGGACTTGCTGTTATTTCAAGTGCAAGAAACGTTTCCTGGCATGAATAGCAGTGCCAAACACAACACCTCTCAAGAATTTGAACTATTTACAAGCGAAATTGGCAGGGCAGTGACTCAGTAGTATAAAACTGGGTGCAGGGATCGCCCGGAGGTAGGAGCACTCGCCTCCCACCAATGTGGCCTGGGTTTGATTCCCAGACTCTGCATCATATGTCAGTTGAGTTTGTTGGTTCTCTACTCTGCTCCAAAAAGGTTTTCTGCGGGTACTGCAGTTTTTCCTCTCTTAATTTCAGTCCACAGTGTCCCCAATTCATACTCTAGCTTTCCTTTCCTTCATAGTTTCAACAAGTTCTTCGACCATAAGTTGATGCCACAACCATGATTTGCAAAACAATAACTGTAACTTCCAATGGTCATGTTTGCAGTAATTTAATTTTTTCAGATGAAAAAAAAAAAAATGTACTCCCAACTCACTGGATCCAATAACTGTATAGGCCACTCTATCTCCGACAGCCAAAGTCTTAACCTTATCACCAAGCTTTTCCACTGTGCCTGCAGCTTCAACACCCACTGTGACAGGAAGCTTTCCTCCAAGGATAGCTAGGGGCAGAAGACCCTGCCTTATCATGACATCAAGATAGTTTAAGCCACATATTTGGTTTTTGACCAGAACCTAAGGTAAACAGTGAAAAAAAAAAAAAAACTTAACAGCTGTAACTCTTAAGAATAAGTTACGAAGAGAGGCTCCACCCCAAAACAATATGATAAGGAATTTGAAGAAAAGGCCCCACCAAAACTAGATCTCATACATGGAACATCCTATCTTCAGAAATCGCGAGTCTAAAAAAACACATGGGGAGACGGGTGGGGTGAAGTATATTTCACAACCTTTTCCGACAGGAAAGTCAACCCAAATGTTTAAAGTGCCCCAACCTCAAATTTTTTCATTTTTCCAAAGTAAAAATTTTATCCTTATGGATGGAACAGATCATTTCCGTTATATCACTGAAAGCTTCTGAACCCTACCAATATATAAGTTATCAGTAAGAGATTTCTCAAGCATCACAGCAATCATTAAATCAAATAACTTAGGAAAGTTGAGGACGGTGAGTTTCACAGAAGGAACAAAGGAAAAATGATGATAGTGTTTTCTGCTTTGTTTGTTGGGACTAAAGAAAGTGAAGTTTAGTTGTCATCACAATGGAAAGTCTGGAACGTTTAATTTGCAAACTGTTTAAACTTGTGAAGTGCAGCTGCATTAGTCCTGTTGAGTGTCTGGTTTTCCCAAATTAGATACTGGGGTGTTTGCTTGAAAAATAATTGGCCAGGAGTGGGGAAATTAAAGACAGGAACTTAGCCAAGTCCCCACATCAGCCCGCACCCCTCGCCCCATCCCTTGGGGAGGCCAATGACGATGTTCTGCAGCGTTGCGGTCACCGATATAAATGTAGCTACAAAGTGATGAGTCGAGATTTTGTATGCGAGGATCAAAAGAAAATTGACATTGACGAGAAATCCTTATAAGACCAGTCAAGCTTGCAAAGACTCAGCATGACACAGCATGTTTCCAAAGTGTCCAGGGTCACAAGGGTGGGGCATGTCTCATAAACTCCCGGAAAGAAAAAAGAATTTCTCTTGGCATTTTCCCTCTCAGATTTGAAGGTTACTACTTCGGACTACTCTAACGAGCTGGTTGCGCTTGCAATAAAGCCCGCACCCCTTGCCCCATTCCTTGGGGAGGCCAATGACGATGTTCTGCAGCGTTGCGGTCACCGATATAAATGTAGCTACAAAGTGACGAATCGCGATTTTGTATGCGAGGATCAAAAGAAAATTGACATTGATGAGAAATGCTTATAAGACCAGTCAAGCATGCAAAGACTCAGCATGACACAGCATGTTTCCAAAGTGTCCAGGGTCACAAGGGTGGGGCGCGTCTCATAAACTCCCGGAGAGAAAAAAGAATTTCTCTTGGCATTTTCCCTCTCAGATTAGAAGGTTACTACTTCCGACTACTCTAACGAGCTGGTTGCGCTTGCAATTAAGTCTTAAGCTTATATTGTTTGTGCAATACGACGTGTAGTAATTTATGTACCTCGCCTTCCGCAGGAACTGGTTTAGCCACATCGGCGTACTGCAGCTTCGAAGAGTCGCCGAACTCCTCCACTATAAGAGCTTTCATAGACATGTTCCTGTCAAAAAATACTCGACGAGCTTTTAACGGCACTCCTCCGATTAATCGCACACCCTCGAGGACAGCACGAAACAACATAAAACTGTATAAAGAAGAATCATAAGTAAGTGGGTTTATTTGCAAAGACTAACCAATCAAAACGCGAAGATCTTTAAAAGTCCTCAAGCCTCCTCTGCTCCTAAAAGAAAGAGAGACTGAGTTCTAGAGAAGAAAAATATCTGAGCCAGCACGTCAGTACTTACTCAGCGGCTTTATAGCAAACAAAAAACAAACTCATCACTGATCGCCAGTTCTCGCCGGTTATCAACTGATTCGCCACCATTTTTTACATAGTTGTACGTATAGACTGGTTGTTTGGGAAACCAAAATTAATTAAAATATAACAATTTTCCACGTCAAGGGTAAGTAGAATAACATGATCACCTCTCAGGGGGCATTTAATCATTCGTTAACGCGGTCTTCTGCAGTTTCACTTTGGGTTAATTGTACAGCCCAGAACTACCCGATTCACAGAGATGCCTCGAAGTATAATACAAACTCTGACTCTTGCAGCCTTAGGAGCGGCTATAGTTTTTGTTTCTCATAATTTTGTTACGTATGTGTTACGAGGTAAGTTAAAGTGATATGTACATGTAGGTGCGAGGTAAGTTGAAGTGATTGATAGTTGATAATTTATCTTGTTTTGTTGTGATATGAAATCGAGGACGCCGACAATGGGGACTTAATCACAAAAACGTTGAGTTTTTTGTTGTTAAAGAACTCTTAACGAAGTCGATAGTTTGAGGTTTTTCTTTAGAGCTTTTTGAGAAACTAATTATTGGTAACTACAGACTTTATATTGTCTGTTGTCGTATGCGGCGTGCCTTTCAAAACTTTTAACTTATTAAAGAAATTTTGTTTATTAAAATAAAGGAGAGAGGCCGGTAAATCTGGGCATAATGTTATCCAAGATTTGGCATGATAACCAATCAAACATGGTTTTTCCCATGTTTGTTCTTCATTGAGGCTCTGACAGGTGGGGGGTTGCCGTGTCGCTTGTCTGAATTTTAAAATCACTCGTGTCGGGGTTTAATAATATTTAATCGGCTCATTCTCGGCCTTGATGTCACTGTCAGAATTTTGCTGGGAAAGGATGTCTTTTGTCGGAATTTCATTTTATGTGCTGTCGCTATTTTTTGGGCCATGTCGCTTGTCGGAATTTACCCTGTCAGGGCCTCTTCATTGTTTTGCTGCAAGCCCTCAGGAGCAGGGAATTGGTATAGGGGTGATTGCACTTGCCGCCCACTAAAGTAACCAAGGTTTGTTTCCCGGACTCCAAGTCATATGTGGCGTACAAGGAAGGGTTACGTTTTTGCAATGTTGGCCGTGTAGCACTTGTATTTGAACAGACTTAACTGATTAGAGTATAATGTGAAGTGCTAGTTTTCTACCCCGTATGAACCATGTGAGCATTAGCCCTACTAATGCAAATGGGTCCACCCAAGGACAGAAAAAAACTCTGATGATGGTGGCAATTGAACCCACAACCTTTGGGTTAGATCACCGCTGCAGATGTAGGGAAATTTGGTTCTTTTCTCTGCTCTTAGAGGTTTTTATCTGCCTCTCCTTGAAAACTAACTTCTCTAACTTCCAATTTAATCTGTATGCAGGACCTTCCTGAAAAACACTTCCAGGTGACTGGAGCTTCCTGCAAAAATATCTTAAATTAGTATATACTAAAACAGAGGATAGCATTGATCGCACCCTCTGATTGGCGAGAGCCTTTGGAATTGACACAGCACCATAGTTTCTGTAAAAGAAACTGAGCCCTTCATGTGCCAGATCATCATTGCCCAGCATGCAAAAAGTCTCTTAGACTGCTGCCGGTTTTTGCGCATGTGCCTTTATACACCCTATTAGACTTTTATTTTTTCATGACATGACTGCCAAGCAGAATGTAATTTGCAGGGAAAAATAGTCTAGACAACATCGCTAGGAACTCCTTGCCATACTCTTCATAAATAGTATGTGGGATCTTTAGCATACTTGTCCATAGATTTCGTGAACAACGTCTTAGGACCCTTGGTTTATAGTCGTTATCCAAAAGGAATGAAAGTCTCTTCATTTACAGAGGAAATTGTGAAGGCAACACTTACGCTTTTACTTATTTGGCATTAGCCAGCTATTCTGACAGGCAGCCCAATCCTAGTCTGTGAGTTTCGAGTTATGAAAATATTTGGTGAATGATGCATGTCGATCTAAACAGTTGAAACCTAAAGAATGACCATACAGTTGTATTCTTGAAAACTTATGCCTAAAGACTTTTTTCAGAAGGAAGAAAACCTTTTATGTTGCACGAAAACTTACCAGAATGTGACATGTGGACAATGGAGTGAAGGTGGGAAGGCTTAAGTTTTCAAGAATATGGTTATTCCTTGGATTTCAACCATTTATTTCAACATGCATCATTGGGCTGCCTGTGCAAATGTCTGACCTGCAATGTATAAGGTGTATTGAATATTCCTTGAGACATACATATTTCTCACATTTCAGTGAATGGAGGCTATTCTGAATGGACCCAGTTCTCATTCTGTACGAAGTCTTGTGGTAAAGGAACAAGGTTTCGAATTCGGGTATGCAATAATCCTGTACCAAAGTTTGGTGGTCTCAATTGCAGTGTTCTGGGGGACAAAAAACAAACAGTTCAATGCAACAGCTTTCCTTGCCCAGGTACGTTGTTTTTGCTGAAAAAGTTCTTCACAATTTATTAAATAAAATACATGTAAATAATTGGATTGAGCTCAAACAAGCAGAATGAATTATTTAGAACTGCTGTTTCTGAAGACAAATATCAATGTTAAAATTAAGTTTATTTTAATTTCAAGAACAATTTAAAAATTAATGGTGTGAAAATAATAACAATAATAATAACAATAATACAATACATTTATTTTGCGTCTTTTCCCTGTGGTCCAAAAATGCTTTACTGGTGACAAATAATATTAAAATTATCATATACAATATAATCGTTAAAAATATTAAATTACTATCATTATTACCATTACCTAACTGTTATAACTATATAAAATAGAGTATCGTAAATAAAAGGTAAAATTACCACCATGGTACTATATTGTCTTGAAAAATATATATATATTCAACTTAAAATCAGACTCAGTAAAAATCATTGTCCGCTGTACATGTATGCCTGTAAAAATAAATGTCTCTTTAGTTTCTGATTAAAAGTTTCCACCGATTGCGAATCTTTTATTGACTGTGGAAGGTTGTTCCAAAGTACTGCTGCAGCCAACACAAAAGACCGACCACCATATGCCTTAAGATTGAACACAGGTTTCGTTAAAAGGTTTTTGGTAGAAGAGCGCAGTGATCTTGAAGGTTTATATGAATGCAATCAAATGCGCAATAAAAGTAATTAACTTTAAAAATGGTGTAAATATACATTGATTACGAAAGTGCGTAAAAAGGTAGAAGAAGCATATGTACATGTATGCATTAATAACATTAAGAGTAAAGTATGTATCAATTTTAATAAGATCCTAATTATAAGTAATAATTATTGTTACATTGTAAAAATAAGTCTTGGGAGAAGATTTAAATTTGCTATAATAATTAGTTTTGCTTCAGCTAAAGGACCAGACCTGATAATAACGTTGATGATAATGGTAAAAACAATCATATGATAACAATAAAAAAATTAACAATAGCAATATAACAACAATGACCATGATGATAATCATATGATAACAATAACAAATTAACAATAGCAATATAACAACAATGACCATGATGATAGTGATAATTTAAATCTTGATTTTAATATTAAATTAATAATGTCATGGTTTGAACCTGGGAATGAAATACCTTGGTGGAATTTTATCGTCTTGAACAATGTGGTCCTAGGAAGGAACGTGACAGTTGTTGGTGATTAATGTTTTGTCAATATTTGTAGACCCTGAAGATGACTTCTGCTACGGTCGTTTGAACATCATTCACCAATGGCATTCTTCAGCACAACACTCACCAGAGGACCAAATTCCATCAATCATAATTATTATTATTATTATTATTATTATTATTGTCATTTCTAGTGGTTTCAATAAGAATGGTGACAGCTGTCGGATGAAAAGTGTTGCCTACCTTTATCCCTAAAATTATCGAGAGAAAGTTCAGACAGATTCTTCCAAGCCTGAGATAAAAAATCATTTTGGCAATGACAACAGGAAGTCATCTAAACATGATCATCAATTTTGCTTTTGAAATGTGGGGTTTGGTAGTGTTCTTTTAAAACTGGTGTGCCCAAAGACACCCCTGGCTAGTAGTAGAGAAAAGGGCCACAAGGCCCATCGCTGAAACAGTCAAACCACCCGCCAACTACAAATTTCTTGAAACCCCTTTATTTCCATTTCAACTAATATTTATTACAAAAACTCCAACTCAGCCTATGACCCAGCACTGAGTGGTGACAGAAGCTCGTGACCTTGAAGCGTGTAACTCTGGTTCAGAGCTGGTGTTATTTGAGTGAAAATTTCCTTATTTGGATGTAACATAGCTCGTGCATTTTCGGCGCATGCAGCTTTGATCTTATTTTTGTCCGTATTCGGGCATGAAATCGGTGTCCTAAAATCCCCAGCTTGTTCCAAGGAAAAGAGTTGCAAGTTACATGGTTGAAGGTCATGTGGTTCTGGTGGTAAACAGTACAGGCCTTGAAAATAAATCAATGTAATTTCTCAAGTTAGTGCTGAAATTAAAAGATAAGTTCAGTTGCACATGTATGTTAAATAATGGCTACACATTTTTTAAAGTGGACGGCGGATACGGACCTTGGTCAGAGTATGGATCATGTTCAGTGACTTGTGGTGAGGGTGTCCAGGAACGAAAGCGCAAATGTGACCATCCTATTCCTCAGTTTGCGGGACTAAGATGTGACCAGTTAGAGCTGGGACCAGACAGTGAAACCAAGTCTTGCAAAATGGAGAATTGCCCTGGTGAGCTAGGTTGTCAATTTTGTGTTAGCCTTAGTTGTTATCCTTCAGTAGCATATTTATAGTAATGATTCCACGTTCGAGTGAGGCCTACATGTAACACTACTCTGAAGTTTTTATACCCAATTATTCCATCAGAGATCAACCCTAGTATTGAAATTGGACCCACACAAGGACAGACAAAAACTCTGACCTGAGTGGGATTTGAACCCACGACCTTCAGTTTAGATAACCGCTGCTCTACCGACTGAGCTACAAGGCCAGAACTAGGGCAGGTCGTGGGTATTTGAGATGTTATTCGCAAGGACAAATTCGGCTCGGCCCAAGCCTAATTTAGACTAGACGCTCCATGAGCGTACACTGGGTTGCCTGTGGTAGGTGTTACTCAAGAACAGAAGGGACTGAGTTGGGTGGTATTGAACTGCTGCGTTCCAGCCAATTTTATCGAGTCAGGGGTCATTAAGACCATTCAAGGGTCAGAAATCGTACCAGCAGAGGCCCTTTGGCTCACACGTTCATATGCCAAAACAGATCTTTTTCTGAGGTTAAAACCTGTCTACCAGCCTATTAATCATTTGTCAGAAAGAAAAAAATTCCTGTCATCTCTAGAAAAAGCGCGCATTGCGTACGTTTGGTAGTGCAGTTTCCATATTGTCATCTGAGCTGCGTTTTGTCTTCCAGGACATTCAAGTTGTCTTTGCGTAATCTGTAGCTCTAACAGTACATGATATTGTTTTGGTATTGCATATCATTGTAGTATCATGGTAGGAGTCTTAGGTAAATAGCCCCCTGAGAAGACATGTGGTTACTAGCAAAGTACTAAACCCAGAAAGATTGAAGAAAATACAAGGGAATCGAGAAACATTGGCTTCTAGGCTGACATGTTGATCATTTTCAAGTTCCCTCACAACTTCTTTTTACCACAAGTTTAAGCGTGCACTCTGAGCATCTGGCAGCTTTGTAAGACAAAAGTTCACTGAAGTTTAACCCTCCCCGGTGGGGATAGTATCTGGATGGGTGACCTTAAAAAATATACCAGAAGCATAGGACCAAAACTTCTATTTTAACGCTCAAAAATGCGAACTAAGCAAGGTACAGATCTTGTTAGCTTGCTTTATGCAAAACAATGATTGATGCAAAAGTAAATAAATATTGATACACAGTTTTTAGGAAGAACAGAAGGGCGTTTTCAGGATGGTCGATCGAGAATAAAATATTTTGCCATCAGCAACAAAATTTACGACATGAAAACAAAATTAGTTTTGAACCGCGAATGTACGTGACATCGAATTCAGCGGGTGCCGTGATCAAGTTACCACGGCGTGTTTCCTTGCGAAACAGTGAAGCATCTGTGTCAAATGATGGCAAGATACCGGGTTTTTGTTTTTGTTAGTTTTCTTTTTCTTTCAAGGGTTATAAAGTGGGACAAGAAATGTGCGAATTCAACGCAAAGATCACAATCGCCCAACTCTTGAGGTTGACCATTGTTTCTGTGAAGTCAAAACTTTACTCTCCAAGACGAGGTTATTTATCACCAGGTAATTCCATCGTTTTGGAAGTAGCAGCTACTTTATTATTCATCAGCGTCACAATTTTTTGCTGATTTTGGGGCTTATTTTGTTGAAACTCAATCACGCTTCCAACAGACCTGTTTATTTTCGTGACTTATGCACGCGCTGCTTTATACAGCGCACTACCACAAAAATCCTCCCGTATCACATTTCAACCCACGTATGCAAATTTGTTAAGCTGGAAAATTACACAATATGTTAAATTCACAAAGGCTGGAGATCTCACAAAAACCTTTTCCAGTGAAAATTTTATTGAAACAAACAACATATTTGCTATTAGAGGCAAAAAACCCTTCCTATTTCAATTGCATGCGTGCAAACAAGACACACATTCCCTGTCACAAAACATATGCAATTAAATAAATTTCTGATAGTTCACATCAAACTCTTTTCGAAAGAACCTTGACCGTAAATAAGAAGCACAAAAGAGACAACAAGCTTTCATTCAAATAATTCTTCACTGTCACATGTAATAGTCCGTTTGGTATGGCAATATCATCCTGTGATGTTCTGAGGTTGTATACTGAGGCATCCGGTCTCGCTGAAGATAGATAGATAGATAGATAGATAGATAGATAGATAGATAGATAGATAGATCAACTTTATTTAACTCTAGCCTATTCAACAACGACAAGAAAAACAATAGCTGGTTTCCAATAGGGGCGTGAGCTAAATATAAAAATTAAAAATTAAAAATGTACTTAATATAGTAACAATCACGACTAAAACTATTCGTGTATTAAATGTAACCCTAAGAAATAGAAATAGATTACCATGACTAAAATTAATTCATGCATTCATCCATTCATTCCAGACAAGCCAACACGGTGGTCTTGCTTTCTTAGCTAAAAAACTAATTTAAAAATACCTCAAAATGAGACAGGACATTACAAAATAATTAAACGTGTGAACGTGTGAGCCAAAGGGACTCTACCTGCACGACATGTGGGTGACCCCTCAAAAAGTCTTAATGACCCCCCACTCGAGAAAATTAACTGGAACGCTGCAGTTCAATACCATGCACCCAATTCAGTGCCTTTCTTTTTTGTGTAATACCTACCACAGGCAATTCTGTGTACGCTTTATGGAGCGTCTAGTTTTACACATAAATCAAGATGGCTCTTTGTAGAGGTCAATGAAGTGAAGGTTACAGCAGCATACCACGCCATGAGTTTAATTATGCAGGATTCTTTCAAAATGATGTGGGCATCGAACCATTTTGAATAGAACAATGGTTAGCCGTCTACTGATTAAAATGCTTCGGTTGTTCCAGAGAATTTCACCCTCCTGAGTATTTTTAACATGTGATGAGATTTTGAAATCGGCCCAATCTAAAACAGTTTTATAAAAAAGTGGTAAGTTTTGGAGATTTAGCAGTTTTGTTCTATAATTGCATTTAAAGATAACAAAACACAGTCTTGAGTAAAATTCACTCGTTTCTTCTTTAAATAAATAGTCTGCAAAAAGTTAACTGCAAATTGCTCTGACGGACGTTTTCCAGCATGTCTTGCAGTTGCACTAAGCAAACGTTTATTGCACACACTAAGGTGTTGTTTCCGCTTCATAATTCCTCTTCCTTTTAGTCTAATCTGATGACACCAGAAAAAGACAGATGAAGAAAAAAAAATAAAATAGTTTTTATATATAACTCTGAATCAAATTCTCATCGAAAGATTAATGACAATCGATCTTAAAAACACGAAAATTTCTGCAGTCTCTGACTTTTATTAACAAACGGAAAGGTCATGATGTTTTGTCAAAAGGAAGAAATTGATGACGTGCTAGGCAACCAAAAAGGTGCACGTGATCACCTTGTGTCAACTGAATTAACTACGGGAAACATAGGCAGTCCAAGCTCGGTATACGATTTATCAGTAGACTTTGTATGGGAAAATATACTTTGAGTTTATAAATGCTAAAGTAAGCTGTAAATGTAGAAATAACCTTCACCTACCTCTACGTACAGTTGTCCTCGTCTTTTCTGTGCAATCGGAGGGCAAACTGCGTCCGTTTTAGACAGGTTTGTGGCTTACGAATTTTCGTTAGTTGTTATGAGGGGAAATGGAGCAGTCTTCGATCTTGCCGATACATGCGCCTGATAAAAACTACTGACTTACTACTGAACATCTGTTGGAAGATTCACTGACAAAGTGCTACTCTCGTAGAGACTACTTACTGTTGATGATTGAGTGCTCTGTTCACCGGAGCCGCCTAAAATTAATGACCTCTTTCGCCGATGCTCAACCGATGCTGCTTTGTAAGAATCGAGACTCTCCAGATTTCTTAGTTGAGCGACACTTCTGCATCCACGAGGCGAGAAATACGAACGGAGTGGTAGTAATATTCCCCTGCAAACCTGCTACTTTTGCTACTGTTTTCACTCAGTTTACCAATCTCGTTCTTGCCGAGTGGTGCTACCTTGTACCAAATGTTGGTGCCTGGTCTTCTTCGATGATTGATGGCCAAGCAAACCGGACTGTCAGCGTTCGTCATTTCTTCTGGACGGTGACTTTTGTATTTCTCGTGCACGGAATCCAAAGTGAAGTGCCAATAACCACCACGTTGGAGAGCTTGACGATTTTCATCGCCAAATTTGCGGTAGCTTATTTCCCTTTCGTAAACGGTCGTTGCCATTTGAAACGGTCGATGCCATTTTTTCGCTCTGAATTACATCCATTAGGTCTAAGAACTCAAACGGTTGCGGTTACTGGGAGTTGTGTCTCGCTGGTCATATGAGTTAGGGTTCGGGTTAGGGTCCTGTTTAGGGTGAGGGCTAAGAACCCGAATTCGAGTCTTGAAATTTCCGGACTCTTTTTTTCCTCCAGTTTTTCTTTTATAAATGTTTTTTTTTCCTTTTTTGTCTTAATTTTTGTTAATTTATTTTCTTAGTTTGTTTCTTTTAATTTTCTTTGAAGTGAAGTGTGTAGTCGACCGTTATAAATGGCATCGACCGTTTCAAATGGCAACGACCGTTCTGAGAAATGGCAACGTCCATTTCAAATGGCAGCGACAGTTTAATACGAAAGAGAAATTTGCTTCGCCGAAGCAAACAACAAATCTCAGTCTGCAGAATTTGATAGTTCTTTTGCGGCATGAGGACGAGTTCCTTTCGCTTCTTCAAAAACCAACTGTTTCTTTTTAGAAAGAAGTACTTCCGTGGACTTAACAAACTCTCGGTCTTGGAGAATGTTTAGTTTGGAGTTCTTGCCGTTTAGATATCGCTGCAGGCTTCTTTGAAACGATTGTAGCGTTGCTGGCTCATACGCTCCGCTATCTTTTTTCTTTATCCAACTGATTTAATGAAAACTGGAATGCGTAAAGATTACAGCGAAACAAGGTTACTGCCCTAAAAAGGAACTTTGTCAAAGAATTCTGTTGTGAAGAAGCTTCTAATTCATGCGGTGTATCGTCAAGTTTGTTTTGGAAACGAATGAGGCCATTATTGCCTAATGCTAAATCAGGAAACAATTTGAGTACACTTCTTCGCATTGAAAATGGCGCTCTTGTTACTAATCCCAGTGCTCTGCTCTGCACAATCATCATTTCACGACACCAAAAATAGACAAATCTGTTCTAAATCTTTCTGTGGATGACTTAGCAAACCACCCAAGTGTTAAATCTATCAAGAAAAGTGCACTTAAGCTTGACTTTTCGTTCGATCTAATCAGCGTATCTCGTGTCGCTGATAGAGTGAAGTGAAGTGAAGTGCTAGTTTTCTACCCCATATGAACCATGTGAGCGTTAGCCCTACTAATGGAAATGGGCCCACACAAGGACAGAGAAAAACTCTGACCAGGGTGGGAACCCACGACCTTCGGGTTAGATCACTTCACATTACACTCTAATCATTTAAGTCTGTTAAAATATAAGTGCTACCCGGCCAATGTTTGTAAAAACGTAACCCTTCCTTGTATTTTTTAGGATACTTCGCCCACATTGTACGACGCGAACGAGATTGATTATAATCGCGAAAAACTTACGACAGATCAAAGTTATATTTTGAGGTGACGTTTTCATTGACGTCGCCGTCGTAGATCTTATAATTCCCAAATAAATTAACAGATCTGCACAACAAAGTGCTTAAATAGGACAAATAATTCATTCTGTTTATGCTTAGGCTAATTATTGGAATCGTCAGCTATGGAGTTACTCGAAACCAGACCATTTTCGAACACATCTTCTATAATTTATTCTGCACTCAGTTTTTATATGCGCGTAATCCACTGGTCGCACAAAGGGATTCAATTTACCAAACCAACTGCTAGCAGGGTAGATTCAATTTCACTTCGAGATTTATTTCCACCGCAGGGAAATTACTTATGGGTCCGCGCGTAGATAAAGAAAAGCGATTTAGTGTTAATATTACATATTTTGAATTACCGACACATTTTCGATTTAAACCCCTTAATATTTGGTAATAAATTCAGTTTAAAGATAACAAACACGCTCTTGAGTAAAGGTGCACGTGATCACCGTGGGCCAACTGAATGAACTACGGGAAAGAATGTTAATCGTTCGTCGTTTTCAGAGTAAAACAACGTTACCAAAATTAATTTTACGGGTTTTTTTCAATGGTATGTCAAAAGGCCAAGTGGATGTTATGCATAATCGGGCGATCAAGTTGCGCGTGTGACCCGTTATAATTATTTTTTCACAAAATGTTTCCGAATCGTTGAGTATCACCACAGAAGACAAGAACATCATTCTAAAAGCTTATTCTACGCAAAACGTTACGTTACGTTCTGGGCGTAATTTTGAGAGTGGAAATCAAGGTTATGGCCGAGAGCAAATACAAACTCACGAGGCGCACATAGAAAGACGCTAACCTCATTTTGACACGAAAGGCCACCTTTTTGCAATTAGATCTCTGATGGAATAATTGGGTATAAAAACTTCACAGTTGTAATCTTAGGCCTTACTCGAACTTGGAATCATTACTATCAATATGCTACTGAAGGACAACTACTAACGATTATCTAAATTACGCTTGGGCCGAGCCGAATTTGTCCTTTTGAATAACATCTCACATACCCACAGTCTGCTCCCGTTCTGGCCTTGCAGCTCAGTCTGGTCAGAGTTTTTCTCTGTCCTTGTGTGGGCCCAATTCCAATTCACTACTTGCACAAATTCCATAATACACCTCTTTTACCCCCTAAAAATCTGCATTGGCATTGTTTTCAACTTCTTTTGGGACATTTTCCGGTCCCAGGAGAAATTGCAAACAATGGTTATGCAAAAGTCTTGGGGGAAGGGGGGGGGGGGGGGGGTAATAGAGGTGTATTATGGGATTGTGCAAGTATTGAATACTAGGGTTGATCTCTGATGGAATAATTGGGTATAAAAACTTAGGCCCCACTCCAACTTGGAATCATTACTAAGTAAACAAGTTCAAACAAAACTAAGAGAAGTGATCCTGGTACTTAGTTTGACGATTTAAGCAAATGATTATTGTCTGTTATAGATACCTGGAAAATTCAGGTGGCTCCAATGGGATTCAATCCCATGACCTCTGTGATTCTGGTGCAATGCTTTACCAACTGAGCTACTGTATGAAGTCACTCATTTATTTAAACAAATTCGGCTGAAAGCTTGATGTGGAATCAATAACAAAACAACAAGAATGAATCTTTAATTTTATTGCTAAGTAAACATAATGTCAAGAGATGATAATGGAAGCAAATAAATAAATAACAGGGCATGAAGGGGTAGTTTCAAAAGAAACTGTGGTGCCGCGTCGGTGGAGAAGAAGTATACAAAAATTTGGTTTTATCAACGGAGAACTTTGATAATCTAAATTGGCCACCGTACAGAGGCAGCTTAGGTAAAGGTAAAGTCTCTGTTACGAGCCTGAAGGCCCATTAAGGCCGTCGCTTATCTCCGGTTTCCGTGGCATGAAGCGACTAGGAGTATTTATGCTCCCCCCTGGATGGGATGCTAGTCCATCGCAGGGTTACCCCATTTATACACCTGGGTGGAGAGAAGCACCGCGAGAGTAAAGTGTCTTGCCCAAGAACACAACACAATGTCCCCGGCCGGGCCCCGAACCCGGACAACTCGATCCGGAGTCGAGCACACTAACCATGAGGCCACCGCGCCTCCCACAGAGGCAGCTTACGACTTTTTAATCACTCACTGAAAAACTATGTCCCCATTAAATTAACCCTTTGGCGCCCAAGCTGGCCTAAATCGGCTAGACCCGGCCTGGGAGTCAATGGGTTAAAGTGATAAGGCTAAACAAGCTAAGGGGTAACTCTTTCAGCGTTTACACTCAGTCCGTATTATGCATTACCATGTAATCTGGCGAAACAAAAAGCCCATCTCTGCCATAAAACAAAAATTACCACATAATCCTTACTAGAGAGTGCAATAAATTGTGGCCAGTGGATGCACTAGACACACAGATAACAATAATGTAATGCACAATATTACTGGTGGACTAACAAGATGAGCTAACCATCAACATGTCGGTGATGCCGTAACGTGAAAACCGCCAATTCTGCCACCTTACAATTATTTTAACTTGTGTCTCAGTCTTAATTCCCTCTAGCATACAAGCCATAGAAGTGATACTTGCAGGAAACAAGCTTTGAAAAATGGGTTGCCAAAATTAAATGGCATTTCTTATCATTAAAAAATTGAACATTTTGCTGCATGAGCCACGAAAGTGGCAATCATCTGTTCCGTGACCAAGCTGGTGGAGTGATGTTTTAAATTTTATGTTTTACTTTGTGTTGAAGAACAATTTTTATTTTGCAGTTGATGGAGGGTATGGTCCTTGGGGAGCATTTAGTGTCTGCACAGTGACTTGTGGGGGTGGCACTCGGGAGAAAACACGCTTATGTGATAATCCCAAACCCGAGTTTGGTGGTAAGACATGTGAGGGACAAGGACTGGGAGAAAGTGTGCAAACAGAGTCCTGTAATGTCGAGTTACCCTGCCCAAGTAAGTGGTGTTATTCTGTTTCTACAAGAACAAGGCGTCGTCTTTAGATTACTCATTTTTCAATAAACAGGGACAAGGCCAGAATCAGAAAGAGGCATGTCACTTTGAATGACATAGCTTCCATTGAAATTGGGAGAGAAAGCATGACAGGTTCAAAAGTAGTTATTTACAGAGCATGGTGTTTAGAGGCGCACTGATGCACGAAAATTTCATTCAACCGAACGAGTTGATAAATGTCGGGGTCACCGTAAAATGATTATATGGCAGACGTGCGACTCTCTCACGGACGCAGTACCACGGTTTTACTAGAAACGAACTCTTTCATTCGAATCTCAGCTTTGCTGATACTAATCTACACACCACGGCCTTCGCTGGTTATTATTTACTTGGCGAGCCCATTGATTCACTTTTGCATTAACTTTCGAACTTTTCCAAGAGCTAGGAACAGGGAAATATGTTGTATGAGTGGAGAGGATAACTGGCATTTTCTGTTCTGAAAATTTAGAAACCTGGAAAAAGGGGAACCATGTCCAACTCACTTAATTGTACTTCCATTTCCAGTTGATGGTGGCTACACAAACTGGACCGAGTATACGCAATGCACAGTGTCTTGTGGAGGTGGTACCCATCAAAGATCACGTGACTGTACCAACCCTAAACCAGCTCATGGTGGCAAAAATTGTGAGAAATTGGGATCAGCTATGGAGACACAAGAGTGCAACACTGAAGCGTGCCCTTCTAAGCCTCAAGACAATCAAGGGTAGGGTGTTTCATAGTTTCTTTTTCTTTTTAAGCAGTGTCTGCCAGATCTTCACTCTGTAATGAATAGAGCAACGCTCCCATTCTCCAGTTGCTGAATATGCTAGAAAAGCTTTACGAAGGAGAAGTATTTCAATAACTGTCTGAAAATTTGCGCATGAGGGACTCGAAGTAGGTAATTAGGGAGTTTAAGAAACGACGACGGCTACGACTACGACAACGCCATAAAACAATAATATCATTGGTTAGAAGAGCATAAATAATCGTGCTGTACGTGCAGCACGGATTTTGGCAAGTATGTTTGCGGTCCTCTGCATAACGACGACGTGAAATCACCAAATTTGAGGTTTTGACGATAACGTTAGCATACAAAAGGCAAATATTCATTCTCTATTTTCACTCTGAAACCGCTCGTACCAATTTATGTTTAAGATACTTCACTCATATTGTAGGACGTGAATGAAACTGAACAATCGCGAAAGCCAGCCTTATGATAAAGCAAAGTAATATTTTGAGGTGACGTTTTCGTCGACCGTCGCCGTCGTAGATCTTAAACTCCCTATCTTCGAAAGTCGTGACTCAAACCTCTTCATGACAGGTCGTATACTAAACCATAGGCCATTTCCGAGTTCATGTCTGCCTCCTTTTTGAAGCGAGTCTAAGTGCGAAGTTTTTCTTATGATAATTAGTTTTCTTTCCTAGAGTCAATTCACCTTTATCACTTGGCGGCCATTTTGGAGTCCGTGGGGAATAAAGACTTTGTCTTTGCATTGTCTTTGCCCGTCCAGCCTCACACTGAATGAGAGGTTCGACGGGCAAAATCTTTGGTTTGGACATTGAATGATATGGATCTATTGAGTGTCGTAAAACCAAAACCAAAGTAATTACTTTGGCCAATCAAAAAGGACGGAGACAATCCAGTAAATCAATCAAAACTCGAAGTAATTACACGTAGGCGACACAAAGCGCCGGAAAATGTGCACGTGCAAGCCACGATTGGTTTTGGTTTCACTTCTGATTGGTTGAAAAAGTGGCGCGAGAACTTTGAACCAATCACTGAGTGAAGTAATCATAAACCAAAGCAATTCGCTAATTACTTTTTACACTCAATTGAAAAGTAGAACTAATTACTATCATAAAAAAATCGCACTTAGACTCGCTTTGAAGAGGAGGCAGACATGAACTCGGAAATGGCCTATTGGGAAGGGCCCCGTTCCTTGTCTTCGCATCAGGCGCTTAATTTGGTGAAAGAGCATTTTTGCGTCCCCACCCGCTCTCTTAAATCTCGTGCTTAAGTTTTTACTCCAGCAACACTTATGTCCAGAAATTGCATGTAATTAGATGCACTCCCAATTTTGACATCCAACTCGAATTTTACCACAATTGCTTGTAATCTCCCAATCTGATTGGCTAATTTGCCGTTGTCGATAAGAGTCTAGACAACGCTGTACGCGTCATACTCGCGTCAATTTGTCACGCAATGTAATAGCCAATCAGGAACGCCCACTTTGGGAAATAAACCAATCATATTGCGAGAAAGTTATAGACAACGCTTGCTCTTTCTTTGTGTCATGATTTTGGTCACGCTCTGAAATAAAAACTCTCTTTGGCGTTGAATATTGTTGTCGATAAGAGTACAGACAACGCTGAACCACTTTCGATTTGTTAAGTATCCCTTGACGTCATCGCACCTGTTTCTAGGTTAAGGTAAGTGTAAGGTTTGGCGTTATTTTTGGTGCGATGGCAGATCCAGGATTTTTCTTAGAAGGGGGTGCAACACTACGGAATGGTGTAGTTGACTGGTGAAGTTTTTTTTTTTTTGCATAATACCAGTTGTATTAGAAAGCCGCGGGGGACGGGGGGGAGAGGGGGTGCGCACCCCCTGCACCCTCCCCCTAGATCCGCCCCTGTGGGGAGGGTAAATGCAGCTGCATTGTGGCTCTCTTTTTTTTTTGAGGACCGGAGTTTAGAGGACTCTGTGGCGCTAATTGTCTGTATTCTAAAAAGAGAGCTGAGAAGAGCAAGGGGACATGCCGTGAGAAGCTTATAAAAATCATCTTGTAGCTAATTACGTGTATTTGGTCCAGCGCTTGTTATTCACTGCAGACAACAGTATTCCGTGTTCCTTTGTCATTTCTCATAGCTGGCTCTCCGAGCCATAACTGCCTCTTCCTCGGTGGATTGAAGGCTCTCTCCATGTATAGTCAATCCATACCTTTGAATTTCTGAACAACGCAGGAGTATTTTTATAATTACAGGAAAGAAGAGAAAGCTAAGGAAAGTGAAAAGGAGAAGAGCGAGAAGAAAGAAGAAAAGAAAGAAGAGTCTTCAAAAGGAGATGAGACGAAAGGAAAAGAGGAAAAAACGAAGGAAGATAAAAATTAGGTAGAAAACGACAAAGAAAAACGTTCTTAGAAAGACGATGTTTTTCTAATCAAAATAAGACCGATCAAAACATCGATAGAGGATAAAGAACCACGCGGTGCCTTTAAACTACGTAAAAAGGGGTACTGGTGTAGTAACAATATAACCAGAGAAGAGCAAAATATATAAGAGTAGCAAGGGGGGTAGGGAGCTAAGCGACGACGACAGCAATGGTAACTCCACGAGACACTTTGCTTTACGAAATCGAAAATCGTACTTTACAAACTGAAAGCATTCTAGCGCACTCCTTTCCACAGTTTTCTAATGCCGGATTTCGACATTTGACGGTTTTGACGACAGACAAAACAAACAACATACATCATACGTGGTGTTTCCTTCCAATCTACTAGTTGGGTTCTTCGCTAACAACAACAACAACAACAAAAGAACATAGTCGAAGTTCAGAGGAATAATTTGCGTTTTCCTAATTATTTCCATGAACCTCGACTGTGCTCTTTTGTTGCTGCACAACTCGAAACTATTGTAGCCTATTGGGGTGGGGGTAAATAACTGCGACCATTTGCGGAACTATAGAGGAGCCAAGCTCATAAGCTTGTTTTTTTTTTCCAAGAGCTTTAATTCCTATCACTGCTTTGAGTTAATCTCTCCGGCAGGTGTTAGTTTTGAAATAAAATAACTTTGAATGAATTCTCCGCCTGTGGTTCCTTTGAATTTGTCGCGAATTTAATTCACTTATCCCAGGACCTAAAGATCACTTCCGGTTTGCCTGCAAAAGTGAGCCCGGAAAAAAAACCCTCAGGAATGTGCTTCACTGGGCTAGGTTTGATGCCGTTCGGAAACAACTCGTTGCTCGAGCAACAGTCCCTATAAAAGCCATGGTTCAAGAAGCGACATCTTCGACGTAATCAAACAACATCCCTTCGCTTGACATATGTTGTTCTTCTCCCTGGACTCCTTCAAAGAAGTGCATCAAGAGGAAACCGTGTCCACCACACTTTATCTCGGCGTGTCGGAAACTGCTGGTTTCTCCCCAAAGAATCAGCAGAAAAAGTACGTAGAATTCAAAACGTCTTTGAGATCAAAATCACCTGGAATGAAAGTTTAAAAAAGAAACTGTCTTCAACAGCAACATTCGATGAAAATATTTCTCGTGAGCAATATAATCTGTGAGACTACTGGGTCACGATAAGAAATGACAGAAGGTAAAATCGCCACCGAAAGAAATACGGAGTGAAACTACTATTGTTAGAGGGAAAAATTCTCTATAGGTGTACAAGATAACTAGCAAGTTGTATTGGGCTGGGGGAGGGGGGTAGGGTAGGGTTTGTGCCAGGTTCGCGTTCCGGATTTTCAGTCTCCCAATTTGTAAGGTACTTGTGCTCACCGATGTACGCTTGAGATTTTAATAGATTAATTATTTTTACTTCACTCGTAAGAGACCAAATCACAGCTACAATAGCTTGATAGCTCAGCAGTTACAGCTGTGTAAACTAATCGTATACGGACAATACTTGGCTACAGTGACCAATATCAGAAACACCTTGATTCACCACTAGATTTTTAAAACCCGTGATGGCAACGAAGATACCGACTCAGCAATTCACTATTGTCAGCATAGATGTACCGTTAAAAAACAGTTCATATAAGAAACCGTGGACCATACCGGGTTTAGGTCTTCCTTGAAACGACGCATGCGTTCTCTCCTCTCCAGAGCCCTTGGATTTCAATGGACGAATAAGTCTGCAAAATTAAACGATGCATGAGACACAGCACAGTTAAGCTAGGGAAGTCTTAAGCCGCTGTTACACTTACACGTTGGAACTTTTAGCTGCAACTTAAGGCGCTTGGAAACAAGTTTAGGAAGGCGTTGCACCGTTTAACAAGGTCAGATGGAACTCTTTTGAACTTCCATTGCGACGAGACAAGTTCACGAAAACTAGAACCACTTTCTGCTTCTGCAACGATCGCAGTGGTGATATAAACCAGAGTTTCACCGCGTAACACCACTTTGTGAAACTGGTGTCGCTCGGTCTTGTTACGCGACGCTGCGTAAGCCAATGAGAAACCGGAACTAACGAGTATCAACTTGTTTTGCGAGAATCTGGTAACAACATTTCTTGACCAGCTTCAACGTTCGTGCACAAGTTTCGATTTTTTATGTTACACTGTACAACGCCTGCTAAAACTTGTTTCGCAGCGGCGTTGCACAGCGCGGCGTTGCACAGCACGGCGCTTCAGCTAAAAAGCGGCTTTACTGTACAGGGGCACATATTTCAAAGAACACGAAATCAAGTTGAGCCAATCAAAACAAACGAAGACAACCAATCACAAATGACTGGGGAGTTTTGACCAATAATAAAGCCGTATTCAAAACAGAAACAATCGCGAGATTACTCCGTCATTTGCCTGAAATGTTTAAAAACTCACTTCAAGTTGGCATAATTCTTCTCGAAATGTTTCTGCAGCTCCTCCAATATTGGTTGGCTGTGAAGTTTTACGAACTGTTCACGGCAAATCTGTGAGAAGCAGACAAAGAGACGTTTCTACGAGTTTTCTACAAATTCATTGAGGAACCCTTGAAACAATAACTACACCATCTAATTGACTAAACGCAAGCGATCTGACCCGAAAAATAGTGAAACATTATAATCAAGGAGGATGAGACACCAAAAGAAGATTAGAAGGTACTGAGGGCTGAAGAAAGCAACATCGCAATTTGAAAAACCGACACAGAGGTAGCAGTTATTGTTTTTAGGGAACAAGGAAACAATACTTGTAACCGCCCATTGCTTAAAATCGAAATTACCGAGGGTATGTCTCTACAATTATCGGTATCTCCTGAAATTGAATATCTAAACGCATTCGATGGGCCGTCTAAAGATCATTAAGGCCATGATTTCGAAATTACCAAAACACTGTGTACTTTCCCTTGCCCAGGCTCAGATCAACTGCTTTTTCGCTTTTAACCTGTCCTGTCCCTTCCCGCCATTATTAGGGAGCTTAAGCAACGACAACGGCGACGGCAACGAGAACGTCACGAATTTGCATTTTTAGTGGGTAAAAACAATAGCTTTGCACGCCCTGCACGTGCGTTTTTCACTTTTGTCCATTTCGTTGCCGTCGTCAGCAAAACAACAACGTGAAATAGCCAAGTTTTTGGTTTTATGAAGAACGTCAGCACTTGAGGATAAATTTTCATTTTCTCTCCTAAAATGGAGAGCCGTTCCGACTGGTGTCATCTTTGAGAAAATACCACACCCTTGTCATATTAAAAACGTTGAAATAGTCACGAAGCGATTACAATAACGCAAATTTATATTTTGAGATGACGTTCTCGTTGCCGTCGCCGTAGTCGTTGCTTAAGCTCCCTACTTTTTTTGTTATGGCAACGGCACAAGTATGGTTGCCGTGACATCACCTGTGTCAAAATCCACTCCTCCCCTTCAACGAAGGGCTAATACGCAAGTCTAGTAAGGTGAAACTCACTCTATTCATCACACCAACATTGGCGGCATGCGTCCAAAAGCTATCGTGCACAGACGAAAAGGTCGCCCCAGATCGCTGACAATACAGCGCAGTTAGCATCATGTGAGTAGAGTCCAGGGAATGAACGAAATTTGGCGGGAAAGCACCGCGCTGTTTTCTAGAGTCGGGTGGAATATGCGGCAAACCTTTGGACTTGATTAACATCCACTGGAGTTTCGTCCGTACAACCTTTCTCGGTGGGTTTTTGGAGTAAGGCTGACTAACATAGAGGCCAAGAGGAGTGTACCAATCCACATAGTGACCTGATAGAGCGATCTGTGTTGCTGATGACGCAAACCAGTTCTAGATGGAAAAACAAAAAGACCACATCAAAATGTTACTTCAATTGCTATGGCGACCATTCGAGAAGCCGTTGGTTGTTGAGGGTCAAATCAGTGATCGTTCTAGCATTGAAGACTTATGGGTCCATGTATTGGAGTGCAAGTAGGACTGCGAAAACTAGCTCTTCAGTCTCACCTGAGAGCGCACCGCATTATAGATTCTAAAAATTCAGAAATATTTCCAAATACACGTGCTTAGAACGAAAACCTATTTGTAGTAGTAGTGGTCGTGGTCGTGGTAGTGGTAGTGGTAGTGGTAGTGGTAGTGGTAGTGGTAGTGGTAGTGGTAGTGGTAGTGGTAGTGGTAGTGGTAGTGGTAGCGGTAGTAGTCGTGGTGGTGGTAGTAGTAGAGTGGTAGTAGTCGTGGTAGTGGTAGTGGTGGTAGTAGTAGTCGTGGTAGTGGTAGTGGCAGTGGTAGTGGTAGTGGTAGTGGTAGTGGTAGTGGTAGTGGTGGTGGTAGTAGTCGTGCTGGTGGTAGTGGGAATGGTAGCACAATTCTACTACTAATTGGGGAGACAAATCAATGAATGATCGTCTTGAAGGAGATCAAATTAAAAAACATGTTGGCCTTTAAAGATAAGGGAATGCCGGAATAGCTTCAGAAAGATTTCTCGGGTCAGGGAGAAAAACTATGTGGCGTCAAGTCCGGAAACCCATCCCGGGCCACATTGGTGAAAGACGATTGCTATCAATACTGCTTTACCTCTGCCTTCCATTGTAAAGATCAGTGAGCTTGATTTCGAGTGCAGCATCTTAACTTTAAATAATACCTGTTTTGAGTTCATTAGGAATAACCCGTTACTTTCCCATGCTTTTCGGTCTAGGTCAACTGGGACTTACTTGAATAGCTCTAGCAGCAGTAAACATTTCTCCGATGCTGTCAAAAACCTTGGCTACTAGATAAGTGGAAGCCTTAAAGACAAGCTTGTCGTCCATTTCCAAGTCTTTCAGCTGACGCTCAATCTGCAGTCGGCCACCGACAAACGTGACACCATACACAATAGTCATGACTGTCTGTTTGACCACTCTACGAGTCACTTTTCCCTCGAGTTCTTTGGCGATTTCTTGACCAGTTGAAGCGTCACGCAATCTGGCAGCTTCTACAAGTTTGGCCACCTGTACAATGACGAGACCCAAACAGCATAAGAAATTTAGAAATAAAATTTAAAAATTCTCCTTTTTTCATGGGAAGAAAGGAGAAATGGGTGGAACACGTACATACGGCAGACTGGACACTCAGAAAAGGTAGATTGGTTTCCCTTGTAAATAAGGCTCATACCTCTTCGTAGACATCTTGTGGTCTATCTGCAGGCATCAGGTTCACCTGTTTGGCGCCATAACTGTCCTGGCCCAGAGCAGCATAATGCTGAAGACCATTGCACGAGCCATCCTGATGCACTGGCTGATGGGAAATAAACTGCGTGGGGTCTGGGGAACGCAATGCGTCTGCGATCTCCATGCAGGTGGCCAGCGTTTGCCACGGATCATCAGAGGTCATCCACCATCCGCGACCCTACAGAGAGAGTTTCATACCTGGTAGAGTTTCACTTAAGGTCTAGCAAATGCAATTCTACCCTTTACAGAAATTGCGGTTCCCCGAAAAGGAATGTTCAAAAGAAAAAACTTAAGAGGCGCGACGAGCAGATGCCTTGTTTTGTTTTATTTCACTATTTGTTTCGTGACAATTTCGTTTTTGTCAACTTCGAGATTGCTTAAGCTCCTTGGTAACGACAATGTCAACGAGAACAAAACAAGCAGAAAAAATGGTTTAAAGAGCAAAACCAATTACTCTGCACGCTCCGCACGAACGCTTTACATTTTGTTACATTTCTTTGCCGTTTTCGTCCTAACCAAAGACGAGGAATGTGGAGAACGTGAACACATGACGATACATTTTCAACTTCCTCTCCAAACATCCACACTGTTTATACCAATTTTACTCCAAGAGAGTTTGCACGTACTTTCCTTCCCGAACGATGTTGAATAATCGCAAAGTCATTAGGACAACGTGAAGTTCTATTCTACATGACGTTCTCATAGCCGTTGTCTTCGTCCTTGTTTAAGCTCCCTAATGGCGTCAAGAGGCAAAGGGTGAACCGCGGAGAGGTTCAGTGGTTTGCGTGTTGAATTTACATGCGGTTTCCCAGCTAGCCAGCGAATACTTCTATTTGAATGTTTAATTCGTCCTTAGAGCAGTTTTCAATATTTAGTGTCGTAAAACCAAAACCAAAGTAATCACTTTGGCCAATCAAAAAGGTCGGAAACAATCCAGTAAACCAATCAAAACTCGAAGTAATTACACGTAGCCGACACAAAGCGCGGGAAAATGTGTACGCGTGAGCCACGATTGGTTTTGGTTTCACTTCTGATTGGTTGAAAAAGTGGCGCGAGAACTTTGAACCAATCACTGAGTGAAGTAATCATAAACCAAAGTAATTATCTAAATATTTTCGACACTCAATTGAAAACCGCTCTAAATGGCAGCCAATCAAGCCGTCTAAATAGTATCTCTACTTCATCCAGAATTAAACGCGCTGCCCGCTTTTGCAATTTGGATAAGCGTTGTTGGACATGCAGCGTTCTGACGCTGTGCTACATAGACATGATCCATGCAACATTATCGGTTTACCTGTTATGTCCACCATGTTTAATAATATTGATGGAGCCATCATTAGAGGAAACAATCGCTTTAGGGTACCTACCGTCAATGGGTTGTTAGCAGAGTCCAGCACATCCTCCATAAGATTGTTAGCATATTGCAGACGTTCATCCAACGACGCTTTCTTTTGTGCACCGTGTAGCGTTACTAGATGAATCTTAAGCCGATCCAAACCTTTTTCTCCAAGAGGAACACCTTTTGCGAACTGAAGCATTCCACGGCTCAGATCATCCCCTGAGTGACAGAAAATATTGAAAAGGTCAATGTATGTAAGCGAGCAAAGCTATTTTGCAATGGGTTGATCAAAACGTATTTCATAGATCTCAGTGTTGTTTAATTTTGACCAAGAGTCTTCAGTGAATAGAACAAAGAGGCTGCTAAGATTCTCTTAGTTGATATAATCGTTTTTACCATGCCATGGAAAGATCAGCCAATCAGAAAGCGGGAAAGTCATTGTTTAGTCGTCAGCTTCTGGCTGAACCTTCCCATCATGCATCGAAATGTGTTAACCACTGTGTCTTCCTTGGTAAAACACATCACTTTTAGTTATAGTGTCTTGATATACCATGGAATGTTTTTACTTGTCCCTTGATATACACCTCAGAGCTTTGTGTGTTCACCGAGAAGATACGAGCGACTCGCTGGACATTCTGTGGCTTACCAAAGTGTTGCATAAATACTAGATTGCACTTTGATGGGAATGTAAGAAGTCTGCACCCCACCAAGTCGATTTCAAGGCTTGTTCGTATTGCATAGAAAGAATAATGAAGTCGAAATAGCTCATTATCCTATTGGTGACTGATTCATTTAATACGCATTCAGCTTGGCTCAATTAAAATCTGCGCAAAGCAACTTCATGCCATAATTACTGTCACGAGGACAAAGTGCGTGACTCACTGGCGTGACGAATGATTGCGCGCGATCGAGGACATTTTCAATACGTAATTTCACAAGCACGATGACGCAGACACTTTCTTCGTGTGAACGGGGTTTTTGGTGCCTTTATCGTAGTAATATCATATTATTATGGCCATCGAGTTTACCATTTTAACCTTTGGCATGGGAACCTAAGCCGTTTACCGCTTCCCTTGGGATCACTTACCTACATGAGAACAATGTGGAGGGATTGGATACACCCTTCCTCGGAAGTCCAAGTTGATTGGCAGCCAAAATACGTGATCACGAAAATGATTGGCGACAGAGAGTTTGTAGAGACATGACATGCGCAGAGAATACTGCTCACGAGCAAGCTTTTTGGATATTCTTCTTTCGTGAATTTGTTTCTTTCGTTCCTCAGGGTCAATTTTTCCCCTGGAATAAAAAGAGATTTCTGGGTAATTAATGGAAAATAAATCAAAGCAAAATAATTGTGTTAGACCAAATTAACAGAGAAAATTTTGAGAGCTTAAACAACGTGGAAAAGAACAAGAATGACACAAGGGTTTAAAGTTTAATATATTTGAACTGCGGAATAACAGGAAATGAAAGTTTGGAGGTGACGTCACTGATGTCTTTGCTATATATGCATTTCTAAAATAATTAGGATAGTACGCGCACCCTCATTGGTCAATAGCTATGTTTTGATGAGAGTATGTAAACACGGCTGTGACATCACACGAATTTTGATTGGTTATATGCTGTCAGACACGCGTTAAGTTATGTCGACAGTTATGCAAACCCTCGACTGCGTCACGGGTTTGCGTAACTGTCTCGAATTCTCCCAACTCCCCATCGTGTTTAGATGAGGCTATGTAAACACGGAAAAGTCCTCTATTGCTTTATTATTATATACTCAACAGAATATCGCGTTTCTGGTTGGCCAATGACTAATGCATAAATAGGTTACAGAGTGCAAAAGGGTGAAGTATGGAAGTTGCTATGGAAGCAAAGCTAAGGAATAATTTTGGTGAGCATATAATATAAAATAGTATGAACTTGATCGTGCACATGATTTCGTGATTTATGGTCACTCGTGATGTTTTGAAATTTCTCAAATTGCACTTGCATTTGACGGCTCGTGCAATTTGGACAATTTTCAAAACATCGTTCGTGCCCATAAATCTATGCACGAAATGCACGATAAAGTTAATACGATTTCCGATACGTATCCAATTAAAACTCCGAACTCCGAACCAGCATCGTTTTGAAAACGCCGTTGTCGTGGGTACGTGTGGAAGATTGATGCTAAAACTTTTCGAAAACAATGAGCTAGCAGACAGTTTTTGTTTTAGTACAAGCCGTGCTACTTTGTTCAACATGTTTCTTTACTTCTTGAGGTTCTTTCAACAGGTATAGATAAATATTTCAAAGCCAGGCAGCATGCCCATTTCTACACTACAAGAGCCCATTAAGCTCCTTCAATCGAGTCTCAAGAATTTTCCGCAAAAAAGACGCCCTAAGAATAAGGAAGATAATAATTATGGTTATCGTCTGTGGTCTCTAGTTCAAGGAGTCGATGAATCAAATAATCGCGCCTCTACAACGCCTCGTGGAAATGGACGCAACATTGTTGGCCAACAACTCCCACCATTGTTGGGCATTACATGTTGCGTCCGTTTGCAAACGCTGTTGCATGCTGTTGCGAGTTGTTGCACGAAAGTTTGAAACTGTTCAAACTCTTGAGCCAACAAATCCCAACATTTATTTTGTTCCGTGATCGCCGAAGTGTTGCGCAACAATGTTGCATCCGTTTACAAAGCTCTTCCAACATTGTTGGGACCACGCACGCGCATTACATATGGTCTCCATGGAGATAGCAACGCACTAACATGTTGAAAACAAGATGGCAGCCGAAGTTTACATCGTCGTATCGGTCGTATCATTCCCACAATACACTGCACGTCCTTACATTGTTGGGAGTTGTTGTATCCACTGCCAACACCATCCAACATCTCATTAGAGCGGTTTTCAATTGAGTGTCGAAAGCAATTAGCGAATTATTTTGGTTTTGCATCTACTTCACTCAGTGATCGGTTCAAAGTTCTCGCGCCACTTTTTCAACCAATCAGAAGTGAAACCAAAACCAATCGTGGCTCGCGCGTGCACATTTTCCCGCCTTTTGTGTCGGCTACGTGTAGTTACTTCGAGTTTTTGATTGGTTTACTGGATTGTCTTCCTCCTTTTTGATTGGCCAAAGTAATTACTTCAGTTTGATGCGTCCGTTCGCACGGGGATTAACACTTACTTGGGTAATTTAATGTCTGTTTCTGGCTGAACAACAGGCCCTGGTATGGCTAAATCCTCATTCCCACCGCTGTTAAACATGCGTATTGCAATGTCTAAGATTCTTTTGTTTGTTCTCCAGGCGCAGGATCCAAGAAAATTCAGGGAGTCAAATATGGCCACCAAATCTTCCTTATCAGTTTTCTCTTCAAGCAGTTTGTCATATCGACCATCTTCATCATAAGCACTGCGAACAAGCTCAACTGCAGAGAGAAACGAAAATAAATATTTAAAATGATAGAATAAGCACTTAATTACTAGCCCCAAGGGAAAGAATGAGTTTTGTTTCTCCAAGATCCTCAGTGTTTCCCGAGGCGAAGCCATCTCCCAACTCAAGAAGAGAGCAAATGTGGGTGCCACCTTACGACTTTATTGCGAAATGAGTAAACAGTTTCACAAATGGAACTTCGGTCAAAAATCAATAACGGAGAAGCTGTTGAATTTTTTCTTCAGTTCTCGTTTGAAAACGTCTATACCTGCCATGGCAGCAAAAAAACATTTTTCTTGACGGTGGCTCCCACACAACCTGATCACGTGCGAGTCGAAAGTTCAAGTTGTTTCCCTAGGGTATTAGTGAGTTTTGACGCATGGCACGTGGCACGCTCTCCTCCAATCGGAAAACGTATTTGCGTTGTGAGGTACTTGTATATAACGACAACATTATGCTACGTCAGTGGCAACGAAAACGCAAACAAGAGGGACTCCAAGCCAAGAAAACGTCACCTCAAACGACTTCGCATAGTCTTCAGTCGTAAGCAGATTATTCCACCATGTTCACGTTCCACAGTACGGCTGAAATATCAAGTAACAAAATTGGTACGAACGGTGTCTAATTCATGTTGTCGTTAAATGAACCAAAAGGCCTGCGGGCACGTACAGCACGACTTGTTTTCCTCATTCAAATAATAATAGAAAGGTAAAGCAGCATCCCGTTAAGGGAATGACTCTCAATTACCAAACCGGTGGAATACAGATATCCAGGAACTCTTCAACAGAGAGAAATTTGTAACAGGAGAATTTTGCATTACAAGCAGCAACCTCTCGTGAACCGTTTCTCGTGAACGCAATTTAAAAAAATCTCTGTAACATTTTGGCTTGCTGTCACGGAATCTTTTATTCCCTGGTAATCTGTTGTTATAAAGAGGCCATTAGAAACAAAGGTCATACGGAATTTTCAAACCTGGCAAGATAAGGTAAGCGCCATCCTTGGTAGCTCTCCATGGCCGTGGTGGGACCAACATTGGGACCGATGTTGTTTCCATGAAAATCTCACCCTGTTTTGCTAGGTAGCCTTTGAACAATCTACACACAATCGGATGTGGTTTCAACACCCCTAGCTTCTTGTCGACTTTGAATTCGTAGGTGTGGTAAAATGCTGGAAGGATTTTCTCTTCCGTCTTATTGTTAAAGACGTTTACATCGAGTTGCGCAGATTTGAGGAACAAGTCGACCAGGAAACAGCCAAACTGAAAACAGAAGAATGATTTGTTACAGTAATGTTATTGAATGAAATGTATTTGAAGTGCGGCCATAGACGAAAGAGAGAAGTGATCGTCTCACTTAGCTGGACAATTTAAGCAATTGTCTCTGAAAGACACCTGGAAAATTCCGGGGGCTTCGACGGGATTCGAACCCACGTGACTGGGTAACCTTACAGAAAATCACAGGATTTTAACTTAGTGCGCATTGTTTGCAATAAATTGTTTTGGCTGACACTAAATTCAAATCGACATATTGGGCATCTGCCCAACGATAGTCTTGATGATCTGTCCTTATATAGCTATATTTCAACTCCACGACACAGAACACAAACATGGTTTACTTTGGTGGTTTCGGCCGAGCACCGAGACCTATAACAGTAAGTTAAACTGCAACCTGTTATCACATTCAAGAACGCTAATAATAACACAAAGAAGAGCTGAGCCATAGTTTACAAAAAATGGCGCTGTCAAACGGAGGCCAGAAAAAACCTGCCAGAAAAAAAAAAACCACGGTGGGGGAAACATAAGCAGAAAATCTGGGTAGGAACCATGTCTCAAGCTCAAAGCCCGTCAAAGCCCATCCTACAAGGCTTTGAAGTCAAAAATAGAAACAAAGGTGATGCCCAACGAGTTTGCCAAGCTTGATGAGTCCCTTGGTCGGGATGAAACGAGCTTCGTAAGACTAACCACGAACAATGTATTTTCAAACATAGGAGTACAAACCGAAAATTAAAAAAAAGCAAGATTTTGAAGGTGTCGGCCTAGAATGATATCACACGTGATACACACCTCTTATATTGGCCTCTTTTCTACCCATGGTGGACTTCGTCTGAATGAAAGTTTACTACAAGAACGGGAAGACCCCCTGGGCACTTACTCTTACCGAACCAGGGGCCCGTTTCTCAAAAGTCCCGAATCTTTACGGGCCATTTCCGGGTGT
>NC_090870.1:52184521-52232021 GCF_036669935.1 Montipora foliosa
GTAATTAGATAAATTCTGCAATAAAGTAATGTAAAGGCCGGCCGCGTGTCCCACCTCTGCGACCCATCTTCAACCCTGGCCTCAAGGTCGTGTGTGAGCTGAGTTTCAGTCAATCTCAATCTGACTCCGAGGGTTTTTCTCCAGGTACTCCGGTTTTCCTCTCTCATCAAAATCGACTGTAGATCAATAACATCCAGGCGGATACCCTCATATAGGGATAACCTCTGGTATCTCTCCCTTTCATTGTATTGAATGAATAAAGTTGGTATTATTATTATTATTATTATTATTATTATTATTATTATTGATTAAAAAGACAAACGCAACTAGATTCATTTTGACAACGTTTCGACATTGTCCGATGTCATTGTCAGGCAATGAATTTTAATCGGATGAAGCATAACTTATAGTACAAGAACAATAGAACAATAGAACAATATATACAATAGTACGCTAACAATAAATGTGAAATCTAAGTAAATAGTTTTGCCCTAACTCAGCTAAATAAGAAACTGGATATAGATCTACAGCCAGTTTTTGTCAGCCGCAAGCTCAAGGATGTCCTTAAATTCCGTGAGCCCAAACCATCTTTAGTCAGCCAACAAGTAGTCGTCTACAAATTTCAATGTGGCTCGTGTGATGCGAGCTATGTTGGCTATACAGCTCGTCACTTGCATCAACGAATTGAGGAACATAGATACTCAGCTATCGGGAGGCATCGCCTAGCAGATCATGGCCTAACAACAGCACCCCCAGCGGCCAGTTTTAGTGTCTTAAAGAAATGCGCATCGAAATTTGATTGCTTAATTCATGAGATGTTCTACATCAAAGAATTAAAACCATCACTTAATGTGCAGTCAGACTCTGTCAGGGCAAAACTATTTACTTAGATTTCACATTTATTGTTAGCGTACTATTGTATATATTGTTCTATTGTTCTATTGTGCTTGTACTATAAGTTATGCTTCATCCGATTAAAATTCATTGCCTGACGATGACATCGGACAATGTCGAAACGTTGTCAAAATGAATCTAGTTGCGTTTGTCTTTTTAATCAATTTTATCACAAGATCTAGACTTATTATTATTATTATTATTATTATTATTATTATTATTATAACGTAAACTCGTGCACAGCTGAGGTTTACCTCGGTGTAAAAACCTGTGAAACTTTTTCTTTGTTTTGTTAGCTCGTGGTAGGGTTAGGTTATTGTTTGATGTTTTTTTGCTCTTTTGCTTTCCTTTGTGTTACGTCATCTGTGAGTTTCACAGGTTTTTACACCGAGGATAAGCCCACAGCTGAGCGCATCGCAATAAAGTTCTTTCCCTGGAATTCGTACCTAAAAGGAAGGGCTTTCTCAATACGACCCGATGAAATACACAGTCGTAGAAACGTCTTCTGCTCAAAACTCGTCCGACGGAATTGCGTAAATCTCCACAAAGAGCCTGATGTCGACCAAAAATTCGCAAGGAAGCCATACTTCGTCCGCCATTACGATTAAGCGCCTGCGATCTACGTTAAAAGGCAACAAGTGCTTGGTATATCAGTCATGAAATGGTAAAGATTATGCAGCACGTTTGGAGTTCACTCCGTAACACACTGTTCGGCACTCAGCATCTCCGAAAACTACTGAATTATCATTTATTCATTTATGAGTTACTTTGAGTGGTTTGTGGGTTTCCCTACAAATTTACGCCCCGTCCACACGTATCCGGAAATTTTGTATCCGCATTTTTTTTCGGATTCAAAACTGTATCCTCTTTCACCAAGAGTGAATTGGATAAGAGTGTTTGTTGATCTATCACTTTGCCGCCTTGACTCGTACAGAGCACAGCCACAGATGATTTATTTTAAGATACACTTTGCGCGCGAAACAAACAAAGGGCCGCCAATTTTAACCAATCAAAAGAAGCCATGTCACGCGTGACTGCTTCTGCTGTGCTTTTTACTGGGTTGCCTATGGCAAACCAGTCGAGGTCTGCGTTGGTTTCGTCGTTTTTTACTGGGTTGCCAAACCCAGTCGGAAAATGGGTAGATTTCCGTTTTATTTTTTTTAGTATTTTTTTCCGAGTCGGTAAAAGTCTTGCCTGTCACTCCCCTGCTAAGTGGTGTCTTTGTGCATAGAGTCTTCTGTGCGTATTTTGTTAGGTTTGAGGGGGCTGGGGTAATGCGTAGCTTGCTCTGCACAATTAACCTGTAATGGCGTTGGAAGTCATTGTAACGCGAATGGCGTGTTAGTTTAAAGAAAAGATACCCATATGGAGCTCAAGAATGGAACGTCAAGACAGGCGGTGAAACATATAGCCTGTTCCAGGCTCTCAGATAGTCGAGAAAACGAAAGGAACAGCCTGTGAAAAGCGAGTGGGGGCTTGGGTCGAGGCGAGGCGGGAGACGACGACGAGTAATGGACTTCGACAGCGTGAATCTTTCGCCCGTCGAGCCGAAATCAAAATGAGCTGTACTTTTAATATTTCGCCAAGGTGGTGTTACGTACAACACTGAAACCAAATGGAAATTTCTCTCGTAACTTACGGGTGCAACAAAGGCAGAGAAGGAATCGAACACCACAAGTAGATCTGTGATCTGTGTTGTGTCTCACAGTGTTTATTGAAGTCGCATCTATTTAAAGTTTGCCCGTTTGTCTGGCAAGTAACATTCATTTTGTACTCAACTCTGCAAAGGTTAAAAAAAATTGGAAATGTGACAGTGAAAAATTATTTGAATGAAAGCTTGTTGGCTCTTTTGTGCTTTATTATGTACGGTCAAGGTTCTTTCGAAAAGGGTTTGATGTGAACTGTCAGAAATTTATTTATAAATTGCATATGCTTTGTGATTGTGTGTTTCGCTTGCACGCACGCAACTGAAATAGGAAGGGTTTCTTGCCTCTTATAGCAAATATGTTGCTTGTTTCGATAAATGTTTCGCTGGAAAATATTTCTGTGAAATTTCCAGCTTTTGTAAATTTATCATGTGTAATTTTCGAGCTTAGTAAATTTGCATACATGTGTGGAAATGTGATACGGGGAGAATTTTTGTGGTAACGCATAAGTCACGAAAATAAACAGGTCTGTTGGAAGCGTGCTTGAGTTTCAACAAAATGACCCCCAAAATCGGCAAAAGATTGTGACGCTGACGAATAATAAAGTAGCTGCTATTACCAAAACGATGGAATTACCTGGTGATAAATAACCTTGTTTTTACTGGGTTGCCTATGGGCAAACCCAGTCGAGGTCTGCGTTTAGTTTGTTTGTTTTCCTCTTTTTTTTTCTTTTTTCTTTTTTTTTTTTTTTTTCTGTGTCGGTAAAAGTCTTGCCTGTCACTCCCCTGGTAAGTGTTGCCTTTGTGTATAGAGCCTTTTGCGCGTATTTTCTTAGGATCGAGAGGGTAGTGGAACTGCGTAGATTTCTCTGGTGGACACAGTAGAATCATCAACTTAGCCTGCAATGGCGTCGAAAGTCATGCAAAGCGAATGGCGTTTTAGTGGATCCTTAAACAAAATATACCCTTATGGAGCTCAATAATGGAAAGTCAGTTGGATAAACTAGGCATGAATCTCAAAAGCGACGAGTACTGGACTTCGACAACAATCTATCGCCCGTCCAGACGAAATCAAAGTGAGCAGTATTTACCTGAAGTACATGGTAATTTGACACAATTGAGTTTCTTGTCTTCACGCACGCAATGAAATAGGAAGAGGTTTTCGCCTCTAAGAGCAAATATGTTGTTTGTTTCAATAAAATTTTCGCTGGAAAAGGATTCTGTGGTATTTTCTGCCTTTGTGAATTATAATATCATGTTGTGTATTGAATTTTCGAGCTTAAGGTTCAAATGTGATATGGGAGAAGTTTTTTAGTGTTGCTCTATAAGCAGGAAGGGTTCACAGGCCTGTTGGAAGCGTGCTTGAGTTTCAACAAAATGAGGCCCAAAATCAGTGAAAACTTGTGACGCAGATGAATAATAAAGCAGCTGCTATTTCCAAAATGATGGAATTACCTGGTGATAAATAACGTCGTACGCGTCTTGGAGAGTAAATTTTGACTTTGCATAAACAAGAGTTGGGCGATTGTGATCTTTGTTTTGACTTCGCTCATTTCATTGTCAAACTTTATAACACTTGACAGAAAAAGAAACTTACAAAAACCCGGTATCTTGCCATCATTTGACACAGATACTTCACTGTTTGGTGAGTAAACATGCCGCCGTAACTTCATCACGGCGCCCGCTGAATTCCGGCGATGTCACTTTCGATTTTGCGATTTATTTGTTTAGCCAAAACGTACAATAACAAAATTGAACGTTGCAAAAATCCCCCAAAATGTTTGTCGCTGATCGTAACTTTTTATATTCTATATTCACGGTTCAAACTAAATGTTGTTTTCATGTCGTAAATATGTTATTCTCGAGCGATCGTCCTGGAAACTTCCTTCTGCTCTTTCTAAAAACTTTGTATCAATATTTATTTACTTTTGCATCAATATTTGTTTTTGCATAAAGCAAGCTAACAAAATCTGTACCTTGCTGAGTTCGCATTTGTTAGCGTTAATAGTATTTTCGGGCCGATGCTTCTGTTTTATGAGGGGTATATTATTGTGGTCTCCCATCCAAACACTAACCCCGCCCAACAGGGCTTAACTTCAGTAAAACTTCGGTATTACAAAGCTGTCCGATGCTCAGAGGGCACGCTTAAACTTGTGGTCAAAAGAAGTTTATCAACATGTCAGCCCAGAAGCCAGTGTTTCTCACTTCCCATTTATTTTCTTCAATCTTTCTGGGTTCAGTACTTTGCTAGTAACCACATGTCTTCTCGGACTATTTACCCAAGACTTCTACCATGGCACTACAATGATAGACAATACCAAAACAATATCGTGCACTGTTAGAGCTACATATTACGCAAGGACAGGTCTGTTTCGTCGTACGAACGTGTGAGGACCTGTGAGCCAAAGGGCCTCGTCTGGTATGACTTCTTAATGACCGCCCAACTTGAAAAAAATTGTCTGGAACGGTGCCCGTACCACAGGCAACCCAGTGTACCCTCACGGAGGGTCTAGTTTCAGTGACTTGACAACTGATTTTTGCGGAAACGGGTGATCTAAAAATAGACTCATTTGTGACTTTGCTGGGGAGACCCACCCAGGCAATCACAACACTCTTATCTAATTCACTTTTACTTTGATGCTTTCTTCAAATTTTGCTTTTGAGAAGCTTGTTTTAGTATAATTACATTAGTAATTATTTGAAAAATATGCGTTTTCGTTGAAGCAATTGATTTCTTCGTCTATCACCTCGAGAAAACGGCTTGCGGCCATTTTTTGGTTCACTAAAACCAAAAAAAGGAAACGCCGCAACGCATACACGAAAACGCATACACTTTTTTCCAAAATGGCCGGCATTTAAATATTCTTTTGTTTTTTTCAAATTAGCCCTTGATGCCTCGTTCTTAAGCTTAAAATTCAAAAGAATTAGCATTTTGCCTTGAACGAGGAATCAAGGTCTAATTTTAATAAAAACTAAAGAATATCTAAATGACGGCCATTTTGGAAAAGGTATATAGATGGTTTTCAATCACGTGATGAGACGGCCATGTTTGTGTACAAAACAATAGCAAATTATGGCACATGTTTTGCATTATAATAGAGTCAAAATTCCCAAAGACTTTTTCCTCTGTTGTTCTGTACACCAACATGGCTGCTGTGACGTCAGGTGAAAACCATCTATTGTAGTTGAGAGGATGGTAAAATGAACTTCACAAGCTTATTGTTGATTTGCACTCACGTGATCAACAGCCATAATTTCAACGAAAACAAAAGATGATGTTTGCATAACAAAAGAGTTCAGTCCCCGGAGGATTGGGTCGGGACACCAACATGGCGGCAGTGACGTCATGTGAAAAGCGAGAATTTATTCAAACCTCGTTGTCGAGTTGAATTTTTAAGTCTCGTATTCTTCAAGTACAGCAAGGCCCCTTTTCACTGTGAAAAAGTTTGTGCACTGCAGCTGACTTCTAGTCCGCGGCTAAACTACCACAAGATGACGGTCTTAGAAAACTACATGTCCATCTTAAGGACCTTTATTTTTTTTTTATAAAAACCAACAGTACATCTATAGGAACACGCATAAACAATTCAGAGAAATTACTAACTTAAAAGCATGTTTACAACTCCCTCACAATTACATTTATATGGATATATTTTAACATTTTATTTATGCAAACTCAAACTGGGAGTGACTATTAGCTTTTCTGCAAGAATTACTAAATCAGAGGGCACTGCGATTTATTGGAAGCAGGCAGGTCCGACATCGAATCGGATTGGCAAATTGTTTATGGTAGATATGTCCCTCAGAGGAAGAAAGTCCTTCTTTCTAACGGAATGAACTTGTTTGTGGCCACGCTAAAAGAAAAAAAAAAAAAGTTAAAGTAAGTCAATGAAATACCACAGTCTAATGAACAATCTCAATGCAATCCAGGAAAAGGGAAACAACGAAGTTGTCTTCCCCTTGAAGACAGATCGCGAAACGCCGACTAGATTTTGCCAGTGATCCAAGAAAAAGAAGAAGTACGTACGACAGTAAAATGAAGAAAGGAATTCCCCACGTTTTGACGCTCTCTCAAAAGACTTAAATCTGGTTCTAAGACAGTTTACAAATTCAAGGTATTACCAAACCAAATGAGGGTAAAAGACACCATAGGTTTACGGCGGAATCGGCATTTTTAATATATACAATATCAAGCAGAGAAATATGTTGCTGATCTGCAGTCCAGGGTACTTTGAGAAAGCTTAAAAACAACCAAACCCTGAATCTTCACTAGAGTACTGTTGGAGGAGCAGGCGTATCCTCGGGGACTTCGACGTCTGTTTCAACTTTCCTCTGATCCGTGTAGCTGTAGCTTTAAACATCAATAAAATGGAGCACTGACAGAGAGAGGGGGGTAAAAGGCGCAACGTCAGCTTCCATGGATACCAGCCTCGTAGCTGAAGGAAATACCGACGTTACATACCGGTAAAGTGACTTTACCTTTACGATGTAGAAATATGACGACGAAGATATGGCGAGAAAGCTACGTTGTAGCTTTGTAGCAATCAGCTCACCTTACACTTGTGGTGCTCTGCCTCGATCTTTTGCCCGTTAAAACTCGATATCGTCAAGTCGTTTTTAAAGTTGAGGCATTCGTGAGAAACTTGTTGGACTCCTTCCCGGCTCAAGAGGCGAAGGAACTTGAATTGTGTGGGACTGGCGTCGTATGAAAACTGAAAACAAAAAGCATTGTAAGCAGTCAGGAGGAAGAACCTACTTACTGACGTTAGATGTACGACCAACAGAAACCTCTGTAAAACTATTAATTATTAATTATTAATTATTACTATCATCATCATTATTATATTCTATATACAAGGCTAAAAGTTAAAGGCTAAAAATTAAAATATTCAAACCAAACGTTTTCGGCTGTTTGCCATCATCAGGGTTAAAATGGGTGACCGTCCGTGCGTACATTTATATCTTATGTAATTCCCAAAGGGAAAAGGTTGGAGACATAAGAAATGACTTGTTTGTTCAAACTGGGGCGGAATGGTTGGATCATTAGCCCCTCGACAATCCTGCGCTTGTGAAAAGTCTGTGCCGAGGAGAGAACACGCCAAGTGAAAGCATGTGATGGGTTTTCCCGCAGGTGTTTTGCAGGTTCAGAAGTGTGCGCAGGATTTGAATGCTCCGCAATTCGTACTGTTAGGTTTCGTACAGTCTCGCCAATGTAATCAACGCCACAAGAACAATCACCTTTGTAAACAACTTTGGATCTGTGAGTGTTTTTGTCTTTGTTGTTAAAGAGGGTTTTGATTTGCCTTGTTTGCCACAGGATTATAAACAACATCATTCCGAATTTTCTCTTCGAAAAATGTCGAGGGGCTAATGATCCAACCATTCCGCCCCAGTTTGAACAAACAAGTCATTTCTTATGTCTCCAAACTTTTCCCTTTGGGAATTACATAAGATATAAATGTACGCGCGGACGGTCACCCATTTTAACCCTGATGATGGCAAACAGCCGAAAACGTTTGGTTTGAATATTTTAATTTTTTAACTTTTAGCCTTGTATATAGAATATATTTTACTAAGCGAACATTATGGACATCATCATTATTATTATCATTATCATCATGATCATCATCATCATCATCATCATTATTATTATTATTATTATTTTCTACTAAAGACGCCGCTTGCTGATTCATTCACACCCCACCATGCATGCAAATCAAACTCTCATAACGCCAACTTTCTTTTATCGCAAAATAATGATGGATACATCAAAAGCAGGACTGTTTGCTTTTTTTTAGCATAATTTTCCCAAATCGGACGAAATCTACTACTACTAAAATTCAGGCTCTAAACCAAGTGTCACAATTAGTTACAGATGAGTTTTGCAAAATCGTGAAGAGGATTAGAAATCCGCAGCTTTGAGAAAACTGAAGAATAAATTATTTTTAATGGTTACCTTGGCAGCCTCCCTTAGATTGTCATCCTGAGAGCGAAAAAAAATGTCATAAATATCACACAGAAAACTGTCGTGCTTCAAACACCAACACAAATTATGACAAGGAACACAGGCATCGCTGAAAACTAACATAGGGTGTTAGTCAAGATTATAAAATAATTAGGATAGCATGCACACTCTAATTGGTCAATAGTGACATCTCATGAATTTTGATTGATTATATATTGTCAGACGCGCGTTTTGATTGGCTGGTAGGAAATATGAGCGTGTATCAAGAAAACCTGTTTCAATCAAGAAGTAAAAAAAACCAGCATTTTCCTTCATTTGTCGAATTATCTTTGAGAAATAAGTTATAAAAGCAATAGAGGACTTTTTTTCCGTGTTTCCATAGCCTCATCTAAACACGAGGGGGAGTTGGGAGAATTCTCGACAGTTATGCAAACGCGAGACGCAGTCAAGGGTTTGCAGCAACTATAGCAAAACTAATGGCAAGAAACTGCTTTAAACGCTTGTTAGCGAAATAGATATTATTATTATTATTATTATTATTCAGCATATTGTGACAATGTCCAAATATGGTCATAGCGTGCGCAATATTCGTCGTGCGTACTTAATGCAGATATCGTGCGATATACGTAATTTTAGGTGTAGCGGAGAACAATGGTACTTTTTCCCAACAAACGCAGAAAATTGTGCTTTGTCATCAATTTGTTGAATGATAAAACCATTATCCTGCTCAATCTTGCGGAATATCGCCTGATTTTAGCCCACACGACCTACGGCCTCGTTGGCAAAGTATCAGGCGATACCGATATTCCGCGCGATTTCGCAGGATAATGGTTAAATGTAATACAAAACGAGCGCCAGAACTGCAATGCTTAAAAAAGAAGTAGCACTGGATTGGGTTAGTCCATAGACTAGTTTAGCTACGCTATGTTGCGAGTAAAAATGATTTAAGCACTGAAGTCCATCTCCTCAAACGTTGTCCAAGGACAGCAACGTACACTGAGCAGGTCTAATTTTCAAACTAGCAGATAATCACATTGGTAACCTTATACGAAACTTTTATATGGTAATGAAATGCCAAGAAAAGATGTCCTGTCTTATTTTCGCAATCGTGAGACTACCTACAACATTTAATTGAAAACTGCGCCATATGCAATTAAATTAGCGATAATGACAGTGTTCTCAATTTCAATCTTCCTTACATTCTGATGGTTTGCATGTATACAGGTCTGCCCTCCCTCGGAGAATCTGCATTCGGCTTGAAACGCGTCTTCTGTGCATCCACCATTGGGATCGAGCCAATATTTACCTGAAAAAAAAAAAAAAAAAAAAAAAGGAATTTTATTAGTAATCAAGTAATCAGGTAGAGGAATATTTGAAGTATTTTGTTTTCGTTGTTTCGCTTTATGGTCTAATGTAAAAGAGGGAAAATAGGGGAGAAGCAATCTTTCCTCGCACGAACCTCTTCTCGTATATCCCAGACTGGTTTTACGAATCATGTTATATCATTTCTAATTAATGACCGAGAGGTCGACTTACGGACTGGCTAGCTGAATGATATTCTGTTTGACCAGAAACCCATAAGGGTTGAAACGTGTAACGGCCCCTTGTGCGCTGGGAAACAAGCTTCTGAATATTCAATTTGCTAAGTACCATATTTGGAACAACAAGAGCGAGGGGTTTCCAAATATGGTACTTAGCACTGAAACATTCAACCAATCAGTTCGCACTGAATATTCAGAAGCTGTGAACGCGCGTTACACGTTTCAACCCTTATGGGTTTCTGGTTTGACTCATTAACTTATTGACCGACTTCTAGGAGATTTCCATCTGAGTGAAAATGGGCCCACAGAAGAAAAAAGAACATCCACTAATAAGGACGGCAAAGGGCTTCGAATTAGATTTGCTCGACCGACCACCTTACGGATGCCAAAAGGGAGCAGGTGATGGGTATTTTCAGTATTTTACAGTGTGGATGCGTATCGGAAATCGCCGAATTTGAACATGGACAAGTAAACTGCGAGGGCAAGGACCGTGGACCGTTTGGGTTGGAGACTAACTCAGTTTCTGGCAGACACGAATGGACAATTTTAAACACCAGTAGAAGGATAAACCCTCTTTGCAAACACTGTGTTGGTTATTTAGAGTAATAAATGGTCATCTCTATCCATAGGCAGCCCAAGCTCGCGTCACTAGACAGCCGTTGAGAATTTAAACGAGTTATAAGACTTTGTATGGGAATTAAAATACAGTCGATTATGAAGCCTAAACAATGCTCAGTTTAACGTTCATTCAATAAAATGAATCAAAATGACTCACCTCTGGTGTATTCCTGTGCCTTTTGGAGTTTATTTCACAGTTTCGGGAAGTCCGTGTTTTCAATGTTCTAAGACGAAGTCAAGGCTGCACACTAAGATTTCGACCGTTGTCAGCTCAGAGGCGGTTTGCGACTCGAAAATCCATCCCAGCACGCAAAGCTAAAGCCATATCATTTGCGAACCTCCGTGAATGTTTCGTCGTCAAAAAGCCCCACGCACTTGGCGTGAAAACACGGACTTCCCGAAACTGTGAAATAAACTCCAAAAGGCACAGGAATACACCAGAGGTGAGTCATTTTGATTCATTTTATTGAATGAACGTTAAACTGAGCATTTTTTAGGCTTCATAATCGACTGTATTTTATTTCCCATACAAAGTCTTATAACTCGTTTAAATTCTCAACGGCTGTCTGTAGTGACGCGAGCTTGGGCTGCCTATGCTTTATCCAATAACACTTTCCGTCAAGTCAAGCAGTCGAAAGGGTAGACTCACAGATAGTCCGAGGCTAACCGTTTTTCTGATAAGTTCAAGGACTTTTTTTGGGACGCTTACGAAACATAAGCATCCACTACTTGAGAAAAACAGAAAATATCACTATTATAAAATTACCGTCAGGTAGCGAGCTATTTAGCTGCATGATTTCTTTACAGGTTCTTGCTGAATTGTCTATCGAACCGCCAAGTGGTGTTTCCAGGTTTTGCAGCTGCTTGAGTACGTCTAGAACGCCGACCGTGATTTCAACGACCTGGCGATAACACGACGAAAGAAACTGGAATTAACATTGCTAGTTCCCCAAAGGTTAGCGGGCTCTACGACGTCTTGAGCCTCAAATTGGAAATGCAATGGTTCATGGAGTAATCGGCCAATGTCTAGGATCTAGACAAATTCGCATTTGCATGCACAGGTGGGGAACTTGGTCGTTATGGGCAAGGATCTATTACTTTACATACATGGTCTTCCACTTCGTTAGAAACAGATCGTCTTTTTCTTCGAGAGCCCTGCAAGAAAGTAAGCAAAGGATTAAGGCCGAGGAGAGACGGAAATATTTCACAGCACAGACAATTCGAAGCTTTGATTTGTCCATACATCTACCTCAGCCTGTCGCGTACTTCCTAAAACATCGCAAAAATAAGTTCTTCCGTATAAGAAGAAAAAGAAAAACATTATATGACTATGGAACTTACTCCAGGGAGTCCAGAAACCTGCATGCAGGAGAGAAAAGTGAGAAAATTAAAGTTCCATTAGGTCATTTAAGATCACAATCATCAACTGAAGTACTACATACTATACGTAGTGTGTACCGACCGGGAAATTATTGCTATAAGCGCACAATAGGCACCCTGCTTTAAATGCTCGTTTTCTCAGACTTGGTTACTTTTGTGTTCATGTCCTTCCTTTCCTATTCTTGTTTAATTAAGGAGCTTATAAAAGAAACGACGACGGCTAGGCGACAACAACGCCATAAAACAATAGTTGTGGGTTGTGGTTACACTAGCCCTTTTACCCATGCGTAAATAGCGTTTGCCCACGGGCAATGACGTTTTTGTGTGTAACCGCTTTCCTTAGACCGAAACTACCCTAGGGTTATTTCCATGGATACATCAAAAAGAAGAAAAGAACTTCCCATGACAGTTCCTGAACTGAAAAGTACGGTTTATCTGCTCCCTGAGGTGGCGTAGCCAATCATAAAGCAGAACGTAGCTAATACACGAAGATCCCTAATTATATTAATTATAGACCTTATTCCAAAATGGCCGCTATTTTAGTATTCTTTTGTTTCCTCGCAAATTGGCCCATTTGGCCTCGCTTTCAAAAGTAGAATTCAAAAGAATATTTAACCTTGAACGAGGCCAAAAGGGCCAATTTGCAATCAAACAAAAGAATACGAAAATGGCGGCCATTTTGGAATGAGGTCTATACCCTATTATTTTACCCTGAGGGGAGTCTTTTACTGTGTAACCGCATTCCCAAGGGTAACATGAAACCTGAGCTGAACCAAACCCACGCCATTTACCCTCCGGATGCTCCCACACCCAAAGTATGTGTAAGCGCACAAAAAAGAGGAAGAACAATCGTGCTGCACATGTGGCACGCATTTTGATTTAGCTGATATTTTTACAGTACTCTGTATAACAATGTAAAATCACCAAATTTGAGGTTTTGACGACAACGTGAGCCTACAAATGTGAACCTTTCATTGTCTAGTTTTAATCTTAAAACGCTCGTACACAATTTATTCTGAAGAGACTTTCCCACATTGTACGACCTGAACGAGACGAAATAATCCTTAGTGCAAAGTTATATTCTCAGGTGACGTTTTCGAGGACGTCGTCGCTGTCGTCCCTACTAGGGACAAAAACAGTATTATCATTCGATGGATTTTTTTCCTTCCTTTTCATTGGCCGAGAGCCACCACGTGACCTGCAAATAAGTATTTTGCTGCAAATAATATTCTGCTCATGCGTAATTGAAACCACACTCTTGTGTGAAAATGGCAGTTCGTTTTCCTGAGCTTTCAGAAAAAGATTTAACAGTTGGGAATTGTGAAAAATAAAGTTAACTCAGTCATCGAATGATAAAATAATTATTGAACTCGGTTATCGCAAAATATCGTGATTTGTCAGTGTCTAATTGATCTGCTCGCCACGATATTTTGCTCAACCTCGTCCAATAATTGTTAAATATGATCGGTGGAAAATAAACGTGGAATCAACGACGTGGAATCACCAAATTTGAGGTTTACGCGAGCACGCAAATGCGGATCTTTTCGTATCTAGCTCTGAAACCGCTGGTACAAATTTATTTTGAGGATGCTTCGTCCACTTCGTGCGACGTGAACGAGATGGAATAATTACGAAAGTTATATTCTCACGCTTTGGTCCACGTCGCCGTCGCAGATCTTAAGGTCCCTATTTATGCATATGGACGCAAACGAGGTCACTGTGCCCTAATTGACTAGGAGGCGTAAACCTTGGCGGAAAAGATATATAGAGTGAAAATAAAATTCTATTATCAATATTAAATAAAAACGATAACTCTGAGAAGGATAGTGATAGGACTTGGAGGCTCCGGCTCAGAGCTCCTGACACTGACTTACCTGGGTACTTGCTGATATGATTGCCACCGTCAGAGGTGCAACGAAGGAGTATTCGAGCCATCGGTTCATTTAATGATAGAGCGGTTTTCAATTGAGTGTCAAGAGTAATTTGCGAATTGCTTTGGTTTTGCATTACTTCACTCAGTGATTGGTTGAAAGTTCTCGCGCCACCTTTTCAACCAATCAGAGGTGAAACCAAGACCAATCGTGGCTCGCGCGTGCACATTTTCCCGCGCTTTGTGTCGGTTAAGTGTAATTACTTCGAGTTTTGATTGGTTTACCGGATTGTCTCCGTACTTTTTGATTGGCCAAAGTAATTACTTTGGTTTTAGTTTTACGACACTCGATTGAAACTCGCTCTAATGTGTAAATTTAACAGCAATTCATTAGAAATTAATTGGACACACCATATCATGGGTCTTGATCAATACCATTGTTTGGCCCATCAATACAGAACCAAATTCAAGACTCTTCCATAATTTTGCCACTTTAATATAGGAATACATGACAACCAAATGGAGCTGTGTAAAACATCAGAAAACTCAGAGTCCTAGAGGGGATTTTTTTTCTGAGTTCCATTTGGTTGCCGTATATCCCTATGTCCTTCGTAGTTGATGTGTTAATGACAGCATTCATCATCATCATCATATATTTATTTACCCTCGGATTTCAGAGTCGCTTGGTGTAGCAAGAGTGAATCAGATAAGAGTGTTGTTATGGCATGAGTGAGCTCACCAGTACAGTCACAAATGAGTCTATTTTTAGAATACTCGTTCTCGCGCGAAATGGCTTCTCCTGTTTGGTTAAAGTGACGGCCCTTTCTTTGTTTTTGCGCGTAAAGTGTATCTGGGGCAAGACCGCAAATTGATAGAGAAACACTCTTACCTAAATTCATTCTTGAGTGCAGATAATATCTCCAAGCATTTACCCTCCCAACCACGATACACCACAGAGGACAGACCACAACACCAGGAACTCCAAGTCCTGCTCTTTGCGAATAGTGCGTGGGATTCTTTTACGACCCACATGGTTATGAACATTGAAGGGTTATGAGACGGGGCCTACGGTTTATCGTCCTTATTCTACAAGACCAGAGAGTCTAACCATCTGCAGATGTCATTACAAAGGCAGCACTTTCTCCTCAGTTATTTTAGACCCTGAATTCCAGATCCCGCGACCTCCCGTAGAGTAGTCGGTCGATGCTCAACCGGCTCAGCCAACAGGTCAGCGGTTGAGTCTTAATGTATAATGCTAATGAATATGACGTACCGTGCCTGGTTCTCCAGGTGGTCCCGGTGGTCCCTGGGAAGACAAATTACATCATTAAGAATTCGAGTCAACAGAAGTCCTTGCCTTAAAGATATGAACATGGTGTTGCTATTCGTTCGCTCCTAACTTAACGACGTGAGATCCAGATCGTACACGTCTTCGTCGTTTAGAACAGCATGTGGATAGATTCAAGCTGAGATTTTTTTTTCAAAGACTCTGACTTTTCATATTTCCAAGGAGCCGCTATCTCGAATCATTGTGGAGTGTTATTCATATTCTATTGTTCTGACACAGAGCTTTTGTACAACAACAACAACAACAACAACAATAACCAGGAGCCTACTACTCCAATGCCAGGTCTATGTAACGGCATTTTCACAGATCAAGATATTTTTAGACGAGTTCTTAAATAAGATCTGGCTTGCATGAGTGATTATTCTCACCCCTCACTGGAAAGTCTCAGTGGTTTCGCGGGAAAATCAATCTAAAAATAACTCGGCTCTGTAAAAACGCCTTTCCACAAATACAATGAAGTTGTACGCTCCTAGTAATGGGTTCCTGATATAGGAAAGTCATAGCACGTGACTTTCATTCAAGATGGCGGTACCTAGAACGTTTTAAAGTGAAAATAAGCGATTCTGAACCTCATTTTTCTCATACGAACGCTCTCTTTGAAACATTTTCATACCTCTTTAATTGAAAACATTAGGGAGAACTAGTTTAAGCAGCAGCAACGGCAACCTCAACGAAAACGTCACTCCAAAATATAGCTTAGCGCCATCGCATGTACTTCGCAATTATTCTGTCTTGTTCACCTTGTACAATACGGGCGAACTATCCCGTTCACCTTGTACAATACAGGCGAACTATCCCGTTCACCTTGTACAATACGGGCGAACTATCCTGTAACTGGATGGGGACGAACGGTTTTAAAGTCAAAACAGAAAATGAACGGTTCATTGCTGTATGCTCACGTTGTCGTCTAAACCTCAAATTTGGTGATTTCACGTTGTCGTTTTTTGGAGTACGGCAAAGAAATGCACTGAAATGCTGCACGTGCATCACGATTCTTTTCCCTCTTTTAACCAATCATTCTTGCTTTGTGGCGTTGAGGTTGCCGTAGGCGAAGTGTTTGCTTAAACTCCCAATTATTTCCTGCAGTTTACATTGACGTATTTGTTGCATTTTAAAAGGTCCACTTTGCCTTGTATTAATGGCATGTAACTGCATAAAGATGTTACGGGTACGACAAATAGATGTCTCTGTTGTTATTGCAATGCCATTGCAGTACCACAGTTAATGTAAGAAGATGGTTCTGAAACTCGGCAAGTTTCTTCGTTTTATCTTTGTTTTTTCTCACTGTTTTGGCCCTGACCGTGCACAAACCACAACCTTTTTCTAAAAGACAGCCAATATAAGGTTTAGATTAATTTATTTAAAACTCAGTTGAGAACCGAGGACAAAAGATTGTGCAAGGTCACGGTCAAGTTAACATGAAGCGCGATGTCAGTCAGTGTTCTCGCTTTTGAACTTTCCAGAGTTTCATAACCAGTCCATCTACATGAACTATCATATGGCACCCCACCGTACAAGAAACTTGCTTCAAGTCCTAGGCACCAAGAAAGAGAAAAACAAAGGCAAGAAAATTCCATGCAAGGTACTTACAGGTGCACCAGCTCGTCCCTGAGAAGGAAAAAGAGGAAACATTTTTAAACGTTAACTTTATCGTTCCATCAGTGAATCAATCAATCAGTCCACCAATCAATTAACAAATCAAAATTCTGCTACCAAGAACTTACCTTTGAACCTTGATCTCCCTGTAGATAAAAAAGAATTGATTAAGTCAGTAAAGAGACCCCGACAAAGACAGTGATTCTTAAAATGGAATCTTCCCTTTCTTTTTTTAATCTCTACGTCTTTGCTCCCAAAGACGATCATTAACTAGTCCAAACCTTTCCAAAGAATCAACATGAAATTACACAATAGAAGGAGAAGGTCAAAACTAAATTGCAAACTGTCACCCCCTTGGTATAATTACACTCTGGTGCCTACACTCTGAAGTAGCTCGAGAAGTATCACTGTCGGCATTTCTCAAGGGACAACGAAATAAATATCTTAAGATGCACTTAAACTAAAACATTTTTCGTTCCTAATATAAATCTCCCCATCCAAAGCAAACATATGTCATCATTGTTGCCCAGATTTAATTCTTAATGTCTGGTCCCTCGGGAAACTAGTTAGTTTTGTTTTCCCTCGAATTCTGATGCTTCCCGAAGACGAAGTCGAGGGAAACAGGACTCTCAAGAAGGGACCATACATTAAGTATATATGTAATTTTCAACATCAATCCTCTGTGACGTTGATTGGTTGTAGAATTATGTTTTCTGAACACTGTTACCTACAACCATCCAAAATGCAAGCAAGAAACATGGTACTTACACGAGGTCCTTTCAATCCCTAAAAAGAAATAAAAACAAAAGGTGGGAATTGAGAAACTAAAAAGGATTTTGATACAACGAACACGTTTTATTTCTCCGATGTTTAGGAAAAGTCAAGAGGTATTAGCGAATCTTCGAATACGTGCACTAGAAATTCTGCAGAGAGAAAGAATAGTTTGCAACGCTTGGACAAGACGAAAGATGCACAAATCCATATTATAGGAAACAAGAGCTTAATCGCACCTCTGAGACATACAAAAACACTTTCTTTTGCTAGCGATAAGACCTTCACTCGTTCTATAAACCAAGAGAAGATGAGCCACTTATTCTCCTTCTGTGTCCACTTTTTCCGCCCCTCAGGGAAAAAGAACGTCTGGCTCCGCTTAAACTTTCCCAAACCGTGTTCACACGCCAAATAAAATGTCTGATTAAAGATGGTTAAAAAATGGAGTTCTTTAACTTTATCCGACATTAAAACCGTGCAAAGATTGAATAAGGAATATGCTCAGTTGAGAGAAATGTTAGTAGCTAATTAATTAACTTTCTAACCGTTCATGGATGGATATCTCTGGTTCAACAAGGGTTTCATCAAGCTCCCATCGAGCGCCCTTCCCTGTTAGCAAAGGTCTCTTTTCTTTTTGTGTTTGCTGGGCTGACAAGTACAGGAAAAGAGACTTCTGGGGACAGTATGCCATGGGTCGAAACTCGCTTTGATCCAACCGCCGTCCATGAGCCCGCTGTGTCTCTCGCCTTTACAGTCATTTCGCTGTTGTTAAGTGAGCCCACAAAACATGAAGTATCACATCTATCACATGAGGATGGCTATGAGGACGAAGGACGAGGATTCAGTCGCTAAGTAACCGCCGCGCATGCTCAACACAGTGAGTTCGACCGATGGCAGAGGTCTCTTTTCCAGAACTCGTCATCCAAGCGAAAGCAAAAGAAAAGAGATGTATGCTATGTGCTTCAAATCTAAACCATGTATAACTGAACCACTTTCAAAACATCTAACGGTTTTGGTGTAAACAGAGTATTAATCTTCGTTCTTGTCCTCCATCGATGTAAGCGTATGAAAGAGGAACGACTGTGGGGTTGGAGAAAGAATTAAGGCATTTTCTAAAACACTTCAAGGAACGCAAGGTGGTGAGTAATAACAGACGTCGACACAACAAGGATATTCAAATTAAGGAAACACTTAAATCGTACTTACAGTTTCTCCTGCTCGTCCCTATAAAAACAATGCATTGAAAACAAATGTTACTGTTGCATTCACATATCATGTTAGTCTAGTTGTCGTTGATTGTTTTAGATCAGCGCTTTCAACACCAAGAGTGTCGATTTACTCGGGCTAACTCTAGACGATTTAACCTTATAGTAAGGGACATCACAAGACCGAAAGAGTTAAACGTCTTTAATAGGAAGAACTTTTCACTTGTTATGAAGAATTACAAATTCATATTTTCGCTTTTATTTCCTGCGCTCTGATCCACTGATAAAATTAAATATAAATAGTGACCTTGTAGAACCAATCACACGTCAGTCGCTGAAGTGCATTCGACGATAGAGCAGAAATTTTGAATTCTACAGACACCACTTCTGCCAACTCTTCGTTTGGCTTTTGTTGTATCAAGTCAATATCTAGTACAGCACCAGGAGGTTTTTCTCCCCTTACTCCAGTTTCCCTTCTCCTCAAAATGATTTGCGTTAATTTTTTGATTTCAGTTTACAGTGTCCCCAATTAGTGCTCCAGCATTAGAATACTAGAGACTCAAAAAAAAGTTCCTTTCCTTTCCTTTCCACAGAGAAATTTCCACATGAAATAAGAGTTCTCAATTGCTCATGGACTCATTCCCAGAGCTACTCATCTTTATTTGGATTTGCATGAGATCGAGGTGCAGTGCTCCAGATACACAGATGAATGTCGCAACATGACGGCCAAACTTTGAACTAGAATGGCATCAACCGATAACCTAGTGACCGATTTTGACCAACGACGTGATTAGTATACTTTCACCTTTTCGAACGTAATAAATTTTATTTCATTGCTAGAACACTAATTACTGATTGGCAACACATAGCCATCAAGGAGACGGGAAAACCAGACAGTCATGACGAGACCAACAAACTAGACCCAGATCCCATGAAGCCGGAAACAGAACTCGGGAAGGGAAGCATCATATTCTACTTTGCAGAAGGGCTAGCTAGTTTTTTCTTAGATGTTCAATGGGTTAAAATCAAACGTTAAATATGATAAAATTTAAATGTTAGCTACCATGCCCTCCCATCTAGGCCCTCCAATTCCCTAAGGCAACTAAATAATTGCTTTTGCACGCTCTTTCAGATCGTGAGCTTTACGTTTCAGCTTCATTGGACTCAATGCATTTTTCTCTTTTTTGCCCATTTTTCTGATTGCTTAAAACAATGTTAAGTAACAGAACCTTTTGATAAAGCTACAAAGCAAAGGGCGGGCTTACCTGTACACCTTGCAATCCGGGAGGGCCTGAGGGACCACTCTCGCCTTTTATACCCTGGAAAATGATGATAAGGTCTTGATTCTTTAGTTAACAATTCAACGAGAACGCTAATCCAGTGATGCTGCATGAAACAAGAATAAGGCGATACCATACGGAATATGCGTAGAATGAAATAGAACAAAATACAAACAAGATTAAAGACAAGCGGACAAGCCATTAGCTTTGACGATGAACCAAACTGCTCTGGTTGTCAACAATGAACCCGGTCTGATTTTGTGTTACTGACCAGTATGGTAAATACCAATCCTTTTTCATTTGCAGTCAGTCTTTTATTAATACAGACGTCATGTCGGTAACGTTTGATTTGAGCAAATTAAAATCCAGCTATGGCAAGGGCAATAAAGGAAACTGTTGGCAATTAAGCAGCTTTAGAGCGAGTTTCAATCGAGTGTCGTAAAACCAAAACCAATGTAATTACTTTGGCCAATCATAAAGAACGGAGACAATCCAGTAAACCAATCAAAACTCGAAGTAATTACACGTAGCCGACACAAAGCTCGGGAAAATGTGCACGCGCGAGCCACGATTGGTTTTGGTTTCACTTCTGATTGGTTGAAAAAAGTGGCGCGAGAACTTTGAACCAATCACTGAGTGAAGTAATCATAAACCAAAGCAATTCGCTTATTACTTTCGATACTCAATTGAAAACCGCTCTATGCACTTACCCTAGGTCCTTTCTGTCCTCGCAGTCCTCTTGGGCCTTCCTCTCCAGGATCACCCTACCAAAGACGATATAAATAAAGTTAAGTAAGTAAAGTCGGTAGTTCCTACAGCCACGAGGCTGGTATCAATGGAAGCTGACGGCGCACCCTTTACCCCCGTCCTTCTGTTAGTGCTCTATTTTACAGGTATTTTACGGGTACTTAAAGCTACAGCTACACAAATCAGAAGAAAGACGAAACAGACGTTGAAGTCGCTGAGAATCGAAATTGCGACCTCTGGCTGTCAAAGACGCGCACCTTGTCATTTGAGCTACGCCTGCTCTTAAAAACCTCATTCCAGAACGTCGCATTTTGGTTCTGAGGACCGTGTGTGTGAAGATGTAACTTTAGTACACCTCTTGGAGTCTTCCTCAAAGTAAATCTACTGCGCGCTTCAATAGGTCAATTAAAGCGTGTCGTATTTTATTACACATAACATGAGAATTTTATTCCATAAAGCTCATTTGTACAAATCTATTCGCTTTATTTTCACATGTGAAAAAAGCCTATACCGCCAATCAGAATGGCGTACAGCTCTTTCACGAGTGGAAGTAGAACCAATCAACGACAGCGTTAAGGGCTTTCCAAGCCAATCACTCGTGCATCTCGTGCAAATCGTACGTTGTTTTTTAATTAAATTAAATTTGCATTTGGTTCTATTCTTAGTGAGTTTTTGTTTCTAATTTGCTTTCAGAAAACTATTTCAATGAAACTTCTCGTCTTATGTGTAATAAAGAGCTCACGACATAGAAAGTGCTTTGTACGGGGTTGTATTCACTCGTTTTTTGCGTCAAAAACCCTCACTCGCTCGTACCTCGCTCGTTCGGGTTTTTGACACAAACAACTCGTGAATAAAACCCCGTACGCCGCACTTTCTATGACGTAAACTATATGTACAGTACAACCTGGTAAACTTCGCGAAGTGTTTCTCATGTCCTTTCATTGCCGCGACATTAAATACATTATCTCGTATTTTCGATCTTTAATGTAATTCCATCACTGATGTACAAGAATGCACCGAAAAGATGCACGCCCAATTTTGACAACCAACTCGAATTGTTCCTTAAAGTGTAAGCTCCAACAACAAGGTATGAGGGTAAAGGTTAGCGTTATTTTTGGCTCAGGGTATATACAGCCGTTTATAGAATACTTGAGGAGAAGCATTTGGGGGACGCTTTGTCACATTAATTGTCTGCATTCCGAGACACGCGTGATGTTGAAGTTGGGGAGAAGAACAAGGGGACACTTCGTGACGCTTATTGAAATCTGTTTGCACCTAATTAGAGGCATTCCTCGACATAACTGAATTCTAAAGGATGATAATGATAATGATGAAGGCACCACGATTTTCCACTTAACTTTTTGGCCTGTGCACGAAAAAACCATGGGCCTTAACTGACTGCTTATATGCGAATTGCTGTATTCTCTACTTGCACAAATCCCCTAATACACCTCTTTTCCCCCCCCCCCGCCCCCCGAAAAAAAAAAAAAAAAAATTTGTCTAGTCATTGCTTTCAATTTCACCTGGGACATGAAGATGAAAACAACGCCTATGCAAATTTTTGAGGGGTAAACGAGCTGTATTACGGGATTTGTGCAAGTAGAGAATAAGATTTATTTCGGAAGAGCTAAAGCGGGAACTGAAACGCACTCTTTGTAGAGGTTCCACAACACCCTTTCAACCGAATTAAACACAAACTAAGGTCTTCATTAATTACAAAATGCAGATAGAAAACTAAACCTGACAAACCTTAGGTCCCTTCTCTCCAGGAACTCCTGGCTCTCCCATCGGGCCTCGAATTCCCTACACAAACAAATTGAATTACAGAATCTAAACGAGCTCGAATTTGGATTCTTAAAGTTTAAAAGTGTTTATTTGTAAGTAACTATCCAGACAGAATGTGATCCATCATGCTGACCTTATGACCTCTGATGCCAGGTTCACCTCCTCGCCCCTGAGCACCTGTTTCACCCTGAAATAACAGTACAAAAGACATGAAAAAGATCATTCGTAGGCTTGTGATGGCGACAGCTTCTCCGATGACGACTGGGGAAAAAACCCGAGTGTTCCCCGGCAACTGGAGTCGAGCAGATGACCATCTGATTACTTGCTCCAACGTACTCTTGCTGAACTCTAAGAGACACGTGGTAGCGTAAGGCCATTTAACTAAGTTCAGGCGAAAAATAAGCCATGAAACTAAAGCAAAAAGATCTCAGTGCTCACATCTTTTCCAGAAGGACCTCTTTCTCCATCAGGCCCCAATCCTCCAGCTTCTCCCTATGACAGAAGCGAAAGAGTCTTTTTAATACTGTTACCCCAGTTAGTTGATTAATGTGACCAGGCTCTCATTTATATGAGATGCGAAAAAAAATAATGAATCAATGATTACTCTGGCCGTCCAGGATTATGCAGGCGTGTTGCTGTGTTGGAAAACGATTTTGGTGTCAAATAAATACTGAAGATTACCGTAATCGTATGTCTCTGTATTTGAAACAATCCACGAATCGGATCAAACATGACATTTGCTGAAATCCAACTAGAAAGAAGAACCACTGACAAAGAGTACCGACAGATGCAAAACCCGTTTAATATATAAATTACAAACTAAAGCGAAACTTCGAGGAAAATCAGTTCAATAAAAAGCTAGCACAATGTTTCAAAGTAGCACATGCAATCAATGGTATCTATATATCAAGTATATCAAACCTTTCTGCCGGCAGCTCCTTTAGCCCCAGCATCGCCGGGGGGTCCTCTGACGCCCTAACAAAACGGATAACAGCAGATAAACAACCATCGGAACTAACTTCCCTTTTCTACGGTGAAATTACATGAAGTAGACTAATTTTTCCTTAGAAGCAAGTTAAAAGATGAAAGCAAAAAAAAGATTGAGTTGAGTGAGAGAATCAAGCCTAGCCTGTACCATTTGCTTTAGGCTACCGCCCCTATCCGATATATTGCTGGGCTAACGAGACAGGATGCTCCAGTGTTTTTTATTCTTTCAATATTCTTGCACAATTATCACAATTATGGAGTGCGCGTAGCGTAGTGGGTATCGCTCACGGACTGCATTCCAGCGCTCCGGGTTCGAATCCCAGCTCGTGCGCTCCAAAGTTCACTCAGCTTTCCATCCATTCGTGGTGGGTAAAATGAGTAGCGGTATTACTGGGGACAAGTTGTGCAGAGTGGCTCCCACCCCTGCAATGAGTCACGGTAGATACCGTAAGTTAGTGTAGAAGCTAAAGAAGAAGGAGCCTTTGGGTTGCCTTCGACTTCGGTTGGCCTCTTGTCTTGCCGTATTTGTTATCATTATCATAAAAGCAAATGATAAAAATTACTACACATTATACAAATATACACAAAGCATTAGAAAGAGAAAGTATGGTATGGTAGCACTAGCTAAGGCTTCCGACTCAGTTCACGGTCACTTTCACGTTTAATTCACTGAGATTGCGTGACGGGGCTTAGAGAAGTCCCGTCTTGTTTCCAATACTTACGGTTGGACCAGGAGCACCGCTAGCACCAGGAATTCCTTCGGGACCAGGATTACCCTTAAAAGCAAATTAGGAAAACAGCAGTTAGTCATAGTTACGGGCTTCGCATTTTAGAAAACTACTCATAGGATTACTTATGCTCATTTTGATCGCACGTTGACGAAAATTGGTTAGTAAACTGGTATTGTTTTTTTTCTTTTTTTACACTGAGTTTAGTGGAACAAAACGAAAAGGGAAACATGGTAAAAAAAAAGGAATTTAATGGGTTTTAAGCTCTTAAGAATTTTTTGGGTGTAATCAACTGCGCATAGTGAAAGCCAGATAATGATGAATCCTCGCTTAAATTGTTTTTTTATGAATTGACATTAATGTTTGGCATATCGCTAATATAAGGTCTTTCAAGCATGGTTAAGGAATAGACAAAAAATGGAATATGGTTTCGAAATATCAATATTCAGCTTGATAGTGAAGCTTAGAGAACACAAACAAAAGAAATGAATAAACATGCACATTCAGTTTCTTTCTTTGTGTCATCTAGGCCTCGCTGCCAAGATGAATTTTGATACATCGAAAGCGGTCTATTAGCCAGTAACAAAAATACCATAAGACTCTTTGTTTGTCCCTCCAAAATTTTGCATAAGCATTGTTTCCAGTTTCTCTTGGAACCATTGTAAGTCCCAAGAGAAAATAAAAACAATGCTTACGCAAAATTTTGGAGGGACAAACAAAAAGTATAAGTTCTGTGGAAAAAGGTTTGCCACTTACTATTGATATATATTTTTTCTTCATATTTTTCATATTACTGATGAAGGCTTAAGCATTAGCCGAAACGTCTGTTGAAAGATATCAAGAGTCAGTGGCAAACCCATTTCCATAGAACTTATTATCTCTCACCTTCTCCATTTTTAAACAAAGAGTATTATTGTATTTTTGATAGTGGCTAATTCAGTGCGCCCAGCACAGATTTCTTACCTTGCCACCCTTCTCGCCCTTAGCACCAGGATCACCTCTTGCACCAATTACTCCCTACGGCAAACAAACACAAATCGAGACAACAAAAACCACCATTCAAAGCTCGTTCAATGATGCCCTGTAACTGAACAAAAGATTAACCATTAAGTCCTACTTTACAAAACTTGATTAACCTACCGGCTGACCGTTTGCGCCTGGTGGACCTGTGACTCCTTTGGGACCTTGGGCTCCCTGGAAAATACAAGGTGTGAGTGTTGCGACATGCAAGTGAAAGAATGTCAACAAAACGTATGGACTTCATGTCTGGCGCACAAAATGTAAATCACCAAGTTTGCGCGCCAAGTGACTGCTTTTGTTACAAAATAAAGAAATCTCGGTTCTATAAGGAATGAAATTTTTTCTGCATTTGCTCAAGTTGCTGGCTTTCGTTTAGAAAATAGCAACAAGCTTATGTTTATTCTTATGCCTTCGTCAATCTTTTAAACTAGCTTCAATGCGCATGACAATTTCAAAACAATCACGAAGGCTATGTAAAGAAGACCGTAAAGACTAAGATGTACGCCAACAAAAATAAGTTTAAACCACAATAACGTTCACAATAATTACATGAAATTTTCCAAATACAGGAATTTCAGAATCACTAATTTTTGTTTCCAGATTTCCCTGGCGACGCCATCTTGAATTACTGCGACGTATTGCGGTTGACCAATCGTTCTCATACGAGAACTCTTTGTGTTAGAAAAATAGGCCACTTTCAATAATACCATAAGATTCTTTCTTTGTTCTCCAAAATTTTGCGTACTTACTTACGTACGTACTTACGGGACTTACAATGGTCCCAAGAGAAAATAAAAACAAAACTTAGGAAAACATTTGGAGGGCAAATAAAGAGTATTATGGTACTTCTAAAAGTGGCCTACACTTAAACCGCAACATGTCGCAATTATTCAAGATAGGGGCGACTATGAAATACAAAGGAAAATGAACGATTGGAAAATTCAGTTTCACAAACACTTTTACAAAACTTTTACAAAAAGCTTTGATTGGAAACATTACTTCTTCCGGTTTGAAATTATCCTTATTTTGGAGTGGAGGTGCACTTTAAATACAACTGTGCTTAAACAACGGTTTTTTACTGGGGCTCAACCTACCGGAAGGCCAGCGGCTCCATCAAGCCCGTCACGACCAGCAGGGCCGAGATCTCCCTGGTAAATTCGACAAAAAGACATGTTACTTGACTGAAAACCTCTCGACTACAGTGGTTCTTTCATTAAAAGTGATTTTTGCTCAATACGATTAAAAAAGCTCATGGCAACGGAAAAAACAATGAAAGGTCGCTAAACAAGATGACACTGCAAACAACACGTCCACGATAGAGGAAATCTCACTACACGAGGAATGAAAAAAAGGACTTTTGACATCTCTTTTCAACGTTTCAGTATCAAACGTTAAAAATTGGGTCGTTTTCAGAAAGACGAAAACACAGCCTAATAAAGACATACTGATACAGACGGGGCATTTTCATATGAAAGGACCATTAGATCAACATTTTATGTGCGTGCAAAAATTTGAAAGCCTATGGTGGCAAGAATAAAAGTGCGATACTCCACAAACTATAACTGATTTAAAATCGAGCACAATGAGTTTTACCGCTTCTCCATCAGCGCCTGGGTCACCCACTCCTCCTTGCATGCCGGGATAACCCTGGAATTAAACACAATCAAACCGAGGTTGACTTACAGGCCATTAAAGTTAAGACTTGAGAGCACTGTGAGATGCAAGTTTCCCTGAGCTTATCAAGGAATCTAGTGTGCAAGTACATATCAAGCGCGAACACGCGGTGACATGCGTGGGTCGGGGATCCGCGGGCAAAAGCGCCCTTTGAGAGTCGCTGCAAATTATTATATTCATGGCCAAGTTAAAGGCTTCTTGGTACACTGTAAGTGATAACCACGACAAGTTCCTTTTAGTCTTAAGTCACAACGTCAAGTTACCTCTGAAGCAGTGGACTAGGAATGTATCGATTCACTTACATTTGACGATCTCTTTTCAACGCTTAATGCATACAAAGTTCTGTAATGAGCAATAAAATTCTCGGACATTACACGGCATCACAAAGGCCAGCATGTCGGGGCCCCTAAACAATGAAAGGGCGGCCGTCACGGTGATTATCCTCCATTTCGTCGTCCGCTAATTGAGCTCTGTCACTGATCTCAAACCAAACTGGATCGAACAACCAATTATTGTTGCGCCATCTTGTTGGGACCACTTCCACGCTAGATATTGACTCATCGACAGCGAAGTTGTGGGTAAAACAGGAGCTCTTTCGAAATTATATAAAAGTGGTTTTAACAACATTGCCATCTTGCTCTCCCCTCACTTAGGATGAGCTCGTAAAGTGGTCTCAAGAAGATGGTCACCACGATTTTGTCATGCTTTATTCCAAACTACAGATGCTTGACCCAGTCAATTTGTTGGGCTCATGTGTTGCCGTGAAAGGACTTGACAAAAGAAATGAATGTCCATTTGAAGTGTGGGTTATGGACGAAAGAGAGAAGCGACCCTCGAACTTTTCTGGAGAACTTAAGCAATTGTCTCCTATAGAGACACCGCGGAAAAATTCAGGTGGTTCCAACGGGATTTGAACTCATGACCTCTGCGATGCAGGTGCAATGCTCTACCAACTGAGCTATGGACCCATACAGTTGGGAGCAGGTCAATTTTTTGGGCTCATGTGTTCCCATGAAAGGACTCGATGAATAAAATAACCGTGTAGCACTTTCTAACACGTTGTCTGTCTTTCATGCTTGGCATAAACATGCAGTCACTTTATTACAATCATGGAAGAATATTTTACGCGGTCCGTCTCTATTTTCAGAAGGTACTGGCTGCAATTGGAAAACAAAGGACCTACCGCCTCTCCTTTACTGCCCTGTGCACCTTGAGGGCCAGTCGAGCCTGGAGGACCCTACAACCAAAGGAAGGTATGATAATTAATAGCCCATGAGGTGAAGACGAATGGGCTATTGACCAGTGGCCCTTGAGGGCGAAGGGTCTAATTGTTTTAGTATCACCCAACTAGTCGGACAGAAAAGGCAATAATAAAGTTAGCAAATGCAAGTTGAAAATATATTTATTTGGGAATAAAACGAAAGAAAGCGTCACGCTTTTCGCTACTCGAGGACTATTAATAATAGTCCTCTAGTAGCGTAGCCAATCAAAATGCAGGATTTGCATTAGTCCACTAGTTGGGTGATACTTAACAATTATTGGATGAGGTTGAGCATGTTAGCGATAATTATCAAGGCCAAAGTTTGTGTTATCTGCTGAAGCCGAAGGCTGAAGCGGATAACACAAACTGAGGCCTTGATAATTATCGCTAACATGCGAAAACCGAATTCAATAATTGTTTTATTATGCATATTCCTGAGCTGAGCTCCGCCATGACAAAACTGATCAAACTGCTGGTTAGTGTGTTAGGTGACGTCACTTCTGCATGCATAAAACTATTGTCTGTAGGTATGACGTCAATTCTACATATATAAAATCTATTGTTTGTAGGTATGACGTAAGAGAAAGAGAGCAAGCAAGAATTAGCTGCGTACTTATAGCCAATCAAAATCGAGCTGGTGACACCAATGTATAATAATAACATTTGTTAGTATATTTGCATGGGTGATTATTGACAATTCTGTACGCTGGTTGGTTACACTTGAGGTGATTATTACGCGACAATCAGCTTCAAAATGGCTGCAAGCCGCTTTGTCGGGGTGACAGGCGAAGAAAATTAATTGTTTTAAAGAAAATGCATATTTTTCAAATGATCACCTCAGGCTCGGTGAATATCGGCGAATTATTGTTAAATATAGAACCATTTTGTTAACATTGAACGATTACTTTTTCCAAACATTTTACCAGCTACATATGATAAGTAGTTCTACAGTATATATTCATTGTAGGCGTTCTTTATAAACTTTGTAAACTTGAAACGACTCGAAACTAGGTGAAATAGTATAAGGAAATAAAACACTGAAGGACAAATAGTATCAATCGAGAGATACAGTTTCCGTTTTTCGAAGCAAAAACTACTCAAACTGAATGACCGTAAGTAAATGTTAGCTTACCATTCGCCCTTCTTCACCCTTAATTCCAGGCTGACCAGCCATGCCATCCCTTCCCTGTAAAAAATTACAAGCAATCGCACAATATTTTAAGCGATTAATCCCATTTGCAGAAAAAGCAAATAACCGTTTCATTCAAGAGTTTACGCGCGGCATAATTTACTGCATGTCAATTTACCACATACACGTAACTGACCACTGCCCATAGGGGCTTTCGGGGACAATGAAACACAACCAAAGAAAGGTCAGAACAAAACACCAACTGTTAAGAATCCCAACTAGACGAAAACAAACCCGCTGCCTATTTACAAGTGCAGCTGAGAAGTTGAACCAGGTACTACCAAGATCCAATTTCAACGGGAGCGGTCAAGGCTAGTCTTGAACCCGGGATCTCCGGATCTCACGGCAAGCGCCTTAACCACTGGGCCGCACTACCTCCAACTGACATGCACCACATCCACGGCGTTATCATAGTAGATTAAGACACGAGGGAGACTAAATGTGTGTCTTTTATGTTGTTGTACTTGCGATGGTTGTTGGAATGTTCGCTTAACGAGCGTCAGTTGTTGTTCGTACATTGATTCCAGTGGGTCCATCTTCTCCAGCAGGGCCTTTTTCTCCAGGTTCACCCTAAAGGAAAACATACGAAGGGTTAAATAAGAAGACTGTGCACACTAATGAGTTTTCATTTGAAAACACGTACTTTTTGTCCCTTTTCGTCTGCTATCCACTCTAAGACGCCCGAAAACGCTGAGGAAAACGGAGACTTTCGAAAACGTTTTCAAAAGTGGTGCGTTTTGAAAACATGAAAACGCCGGAGTTTGAAAACGGTGACATAAACTTGTGATCGCCTCCAGTCCCAAACAGAACATAATTTATATCCAAGATGGTAGATAACGTAACCTGACGTTGTTGCATGTGCTATTTTCTGTCTTCAGATAAACATAGCATTATCTTACAGAAATAGTTTGCTTTTTTGCTTTGTTTTCAACGTTATGAAAACGGAGATTTTTGAAAACGTGTTCTAGAGGTCGGGGTATAAAGCACTCACTGCTGCAAAAGCAGGAATGGAATCAAAGCAACCTTTGAAAAATAAAATAAATCAAGTTACCCCACTATAAAAAACATCCTGGGAGAAAATACTGCTGAAAATCATTTAAGGGATTGAAAACGTATTTAAAATTTGAAGCGGAAGCCGTTTCGACGTTTTCGGAAGTCTTTATCAAACCAAGAGATGAAGTAATAAGATTCTATAAATACAAAAGCTATCAGTAGTTCATTAAATGTGTCTGTATGATGTACAAATTTTATCTGAAGTTAAACAAAGAGCTTAGCACTAACACAAGTACCTCATTAATGAGGCAACCAAATTTCCCGTAGCACTTTCTAAAACGCGAAAGTATACGCTGCTGTAAATGTGATGGGTAATGGATTAAGAAAATGTGTCCCAAAATTCCCAAGGCCTGCTCCCGTCTGGCATTGTAGCTCAGTCGGTAGAGCAACGGCCATATAATCTAGAGGTCGTCGGTTCGATTCCCACCCAGGTCAGAGAATTTTCTCTGTTCTTGATAAGTTCCTGACGCTGTTGATCAGCGAAGGTTCTTAATCCACCATCCATCACATATACAGTAGCGTAAGGCCTGAGCACTTGATTTCTGTCATATAAATATATATACACACGCTACAGAGATTAACACTCATTTACAGCTAAAATTAGACTGCAAAACAGTCGTTTTCTTCCATATTCGGAAGGCGCGAAGCGCCGTAAGCGTGATCCTCGCGTGTGAAGCGCGCGAGCCTCACACGCTCCAGACCTCTCGTTGAATATTATTTTACCGTGTCGCTTGCGTTCGCAAAAAATACGACTGTTTTGCAGTCTAAGCTAAAATTAGACACTTAACACCAGGGCGTTTTGGAATGTGGCAGTAAAATTCAATCCATTTGCTCAAAATGTATGTATGATTTCGGGAAAAAAGGCACCGTTGTCCTTTAGTTATTAAGAAAACTTACCTTAGCACCGTCAAGTCCACTACTTCCTGCAGCACCTTTGGATCCTTGTGGGCCCTTAAAGGAAAGAGGAACAGAAAACGTATCCACACAAGTCTTTCGATGAAGATCACAAGTCGACAAGGAGTTTAGGCAAGAACCACGACAATGTTTACGAGATCGATCATCCTAATATATAATTTTTGTTATTCTAATCATTTCGCAACGATTCCAGGGCGTTCGCCATAGACAGTGTGGCAATTGATGTGAACAGTGTGGATGTTTGGGGAGAAAATTGAAAATTTATCATCGGGGTTCTCACGGCCTTTCACGTACAGAAAACTTCCCTGTGTAATTTATAGAGATTGTTGTACCTTAGATCCAGGTTGACCTTGAGGCCCTCTGCCACCCTGTGCTCCTTGAGGACCCTAAAAATTGTTTAAAATACAATTTTCTTTATCAGGGAACTCACTAATTTAGGGAGACAAAAGCAAATTTTACAATGACTGCAAAATTTTCGCGCGCTCATTGGCTAATTTTTATTGGCAATAAGCGGCTTATAATTTATGCGATAATGACGCGATATTGCTCGCGTCAGATTGAAGTTTCGCGCATTTTTGTCTGGTGTTCTTCTCGTGTTTTTACTCAATTTTGACCCCTCTGCCTTTCTGTTATTGTAAAAAAACAAATTGATGTCAGTTTTTCATTTGTCTGTTCTGTTATTGACAATGAATTTCGTTATAACATTGTCAAAGTAGTCTGCGGATCCACAGCTACTTTAACAATGTTATGACGAAATTGATGATCAATAATAGGACAGACGCATGAAAAACTGACATAAATTTGTTAAAGAGACATTGTAGACCTTCCCAGCAATAAAAACAAAACGAACAGAAACGGCAATTTTCAGATTTAAGAATTTTTTTTTGGACCAAAACCGGCTGTTTTTTATAAGGATACCCCATATACTCACAGAACCACCAGCCTCTCCGCGATCTCCCTTGTCACCGCTTGGTCCGGGTGGTCCCTTAAAAAAATAAAATAAAATGGCATTATGAAAATTCAATCGGAACAGTGCAATCAGAAGTCACATTGACCTTGAGGTTCAATTTTATGTATTTATCATGGCTTATGTAGCCCTTTGTCTAGGGTGTTACAGACAATGTTATTACAATTGGCCTTATTCACGATAACCGCCATGTTGGTTTTCAAATTGTCATGCAAATTAGCCATGTGTAATGCATAATAATTTTATATCTTTTCATTCCTTTGACATTTTGACTTTCTACTTCGTTAAGTGCTCATTTTTCACTAAATAAATCATCAAAGTACCTTGTGTAATCATTCTATTTTATTACTTAGGTGATAAACATTCAATGAACGTGAGACAAATCATCTGTGTAGCTAAGATGTTCGTTATAACCTCTCGAACTTGTGTTGTTTGCCCCCTCAGAAGTGTGTAGCTAATTTGCATGATAATAGCAAATCCAACATGGCGGTCATCGTGAATAAGGTCTATTGCTTCAATAGCGGACAGCTGGTATACGTATAGTGTAGCTCTCCTTTGTATTCATTCGCGTCTTAAGAACGTCCCTGCACCCTCAAAATGAAATACCCAATGACCAAGGGCTGTTAATTTTTTCATACGCGTATCACACGTACTGTGCATAAGAATTAGCACGTTTATTATACCGTAGTTATACTAGCATAGTTCAGTCTGGTTTGTAAATATTCAGTATATTAGTTGTTTTCTTGTTGTATTCGAGGTTTTCAGAGTTTCAGTATTTTGCTTGTAAAGACACAATAAAGAGGGTCGCACACTGCTCGTGTTGACACACCCCAGCAGTGGTTGCTAAATGGCCATTTCCGAGTTCATGTCTACCTCCTCTTCAAAGCGAGTCTAAGTGGGAAGTTGCTGCGATGGTAATTAGTTCTACTTTACATATGAATGAAAACTAATGTTCATAAGAAAAACTTCGCACTTGGACGTGAACTCTGAAATGGCCTTTTACATGATAAATGTTTTACATTCGTTAATTTGAACGGGTAAGGAATTAGAATGTAATAATGTTCACCTGTTCTCCAGGTGATCCTGAAATTCCCGCTGGGCCATCTTTTCCAGGTTCACCCTGCAAATGTTTGAAGACAAAATGAGAAAACAAAAGTCGGTCCAGCAACGTTCCCGTAATAACAAACTCCAATGTGGTTGTGTAACTCAAAATCATCATCCACAAATAAGTAATTATATATATAAAGCCGTAGACACATAGATAGGTAAATAAGTAGGTAAACGCATTCTTTCACAAAACACTAAGGTGCTAGAAATTAAATAAGCACTCAGTGGTCCAACAAGAAATGGAAGAAAGCAAAAAATACAAAAACAAAAATAAGAAAGTTATGAAAACATAAATAAACAACGACCAGGGAACGGCATAATCGTCGACTTCTGTGCTGAAGGCTGTGATCCTAATATTAGGAGCTCTGGTAAAAATGTAAGTTTTTAACGACTTTAAACTTTAAGACTTGTTGAAAAAAATCAACAATGCCCCGTGAATGGCCCTTTCGGGCTATTAATCAAAGAAACAGTATTTCGGTCCAAACTAAATGTTTAAAATTGCCTACCCGATCACCACCCGGTCCTTGCCGACCTCGCGGACCACGCCCACCTGCATCACCCTGGAAAAGAAGTGCAGTATATTACAACATTTTAATTAATGTATGACTGGGCTGAGTGTTTTTGTCATTTGAATTCGAGATATACAGCAGAGAGATATTCCCAATCTTTCATAAAAGCGTAAAAGCCCGGGACATGGGGACATTTTTTTTATGACCTGGTTTGTAGAATTTCGACTTGTCACATCGCTCTGAAAACGCGATGTTAAAAAACTGTCTTAAAGGGGCACTGTCAGGCTAAATTTGCTGTTTTTAGGTCAAAACTGGGTCAAAATTTAACTTGTACATTGGCTCACAAGTAAATCATTCCTGACAACCCACTGACAAGGTATGAAATATATTTATGGCACAAAGAGCTATTCCTATTAATTTTTGGTGACGTTCTGAAGACGTCGTCTCCAAACTTGCCAGTATTTTAAAGTTTCAATCCGTTTCCATCCTCTCCATCCTTGGGTGCAAACAACAAAGAATAGCTTCAGTGCACTCCGTTATTGGCAACAAAGACTACAGCATCATTTTTTGGTCTTCATTGATGCAAAGACGTCTTTTAGTGTTCTGAAGTTTGACTAAAATAGCGTGACACTGCCCCTTTAAGTTTCCCGTAAACAAGTCAAACGACGCTTTGGATTGATTCCATTCTTTGAAATTTGGGTCGCGTTGCGACTGTCGAAAGACTTATACTCCTATAAGAAGACTGACAACTCACCCTTGGCCCAGGCGGTCCAGATGGTCCGATGGCACCAGGCTCTCCAGCGGCTCCCTTGTTCACAACAAACAACCAAACAACAAAAGAGTTAAGGGGATTTGTTTGGAAGATAACATGAAAAATTTACATCTTTAGCGCTTTAATGACAGATAATAAAACACAAGCCGGAAAACTTAGAGTTTTCTCATCATCGGAAATAATTAACAATTATTCCATGAGCGCGCGTTGGATATGAGTTGGCTATAACCACTCTTCTATCCAACAAGAGCGAATGGAATAATTGTTTCATTAAATTCCTTAAACTCCAAACAATTGGAAGTACGAAATAAGAGCGAGAAAATCCGAGCGAAATCGAGAAAACTTGATGAAGATGCGATGTTGTGTAATACCTTGTGGTCAGACAGACATAGGCTCATCACAACAACATTTCTTGCCTTTTCGCGTACTTCTAAACGTCGAAATTGATCCAAACTTTCCACAAAAAAGGCCTCTTTTCTTTTTTGGCTTTATTCAAAGAGAAATTTCGCTTTCCGGCGAAAAAAACTTTACTTTAGCAACGCTTAGCGCAATAATTTACCATATAAGGTCAAACTAAGGCATATGACCTGATAACCGAGATTGATTGAACCAATCAGAGTACGCGAAATGCATTAACCGAGGTTGAGAATTTAATAACGTACATTATTTGCAGGGCCGTAGCCTGGAAAAAACTATGACTGAGGCACATGTCCACGGTTAAATTCGCTCTCTTCGTTGGTATTTTAGGTGTTTGTGATGAGAACATTTTAAAGACAACTCTGCAATCACACTTTATTTTTAAAAATCACGAAAAAATGACCGGGCACAAGTGCCTCGGTTTGCCTCATACTGGCTACGGCACTGATGGGCCTTATTCGCGCGGCGGCCATATTGGCTTTAGACCATAGATTTCTTACCCCGAGCCTCGAGTTCAACTGTTTGGGAACGAGTTTCGGTTGCGCAAAAACAAATTTCAATCCCTCGGGACTCAGTTTTCAATCCCTCGGGACTCAACATGGCCGCCGTGTGACCAAGGCCCATTTGCAATTGTAGATAGTAAAAGGTAGAAAACTAGTCGCTTCCAGGGGCATTTACACTTCGAGGCACATGGCACTGTCGAGCCCGCAGATACCCGCGGGAAAATTTGTCGAATAAGGACAAATACAAGCGACCCCTATCCCTAGGGATTCTTGAAGCCGGCCGGTGTAAGTAGGTCGCAGCCTCGTCGGAATCCTGCCTACAACACTGATTTTTTCGGTTGTCATTTTGGCCGTTGAAGCAACTGGTTCACTGCAGCATTATTTATTATTTTATCTTAAACACTAAGATGTGTCCAGGTAGCATCAGCTTTATCTTTCTCTTATTCTGAAAACAAGACCAAGTCTTCAGAATTGCACCGCTTTATTCATGCATGGCTTGTCGAGCGCAAATTAATTTTCCGGGCTTTTGACAAATGGCATGGAGCGCAAGGCCGTTGCAAGGCTGTCAGAGGAGTAAAGTAAGACTGCGAAGTAAACCCGGCTTCCTTTGAGAAAATACTATAACTGAGACATGGAGACAATACAAAACTATAAAGAGTCTTATTCACCCGCATCCCTGCCGCACCATCTCGACCTGGCATCCCAGGGCCTCCAGGATCTCCCTAAAAACGAAAAAAGGAACATTTTGAAAGCCTACAATCTTGGACAGATTAAGTGGAACATTGAACCCACCCCTCCCCCCAAAATCAATGATGGGAAAATGGCGCGTTTTGGCCTTCACATGGCTTCATCCTTGATTAAGGGGAAAGGGGGCATTTCTGTTCCATTTTATTCTGTCCAAGATTGTATTGACAAGTTATGAACCATACTGTAAGAAACATCCTCGAGGATATTTCTTCGAACTTTAGGCATCTTCAGATACCTTTTGTTAAACACAAGATGTATCATTGGAAAGAAAAGATCAAAAGCATACAAGCACAAAATACCGCAAGCCAAACCAAAACTAACCTTGTAACAGTAAGATAAACGCATGATGTCTTTTTGGACAAAGTAAAATCTTAGAGTACAAACTTGCACCATAAGTCAACTAAAAGTTCACGAAAAGAGCACTTCCGCGATTCGCTTCCAGTGTAAAGTTCACGAGTGCTTTTATCTTCGTGCTGATATCCAATTAAAATAAAACCATTGATTTCTCATAAGCCATTTGGCGATTAATAGTTGACCTCACACTTACTGATTGAGGACCAAATGATGGACAGAGTACTTTACCTAACGTTAAAGTACTTTGGCGATAATTAACCGCAGCTTCCGGTTGTTCAAGCGCCGGATAACTTTATCCGGTGGATACATCACATTCAGAGCACAAAATGTACTTAAGTTAAACATTGGACAAAGGTTTTGTACATGCCTTCGCTTAGATGTGCTTAGAGAGTGCATATTCACGGTTAAGTGAGCAAATACTGAAATATGTCGGCGGATAGTGCCTTATCCACCCGACAATGTCAACGAGAGGGCTTTAAACAACTGGCGCCAGGCATGGAATGTTACCCACCGCTTCTCCATTCGGGCCGGCTTCTCCAAAAGGTCCAACTTCGCCAGGCAGCCCCTGTTGAAAAACCGTCACTGTCAGGCAACATCATATTAATTAGGTAGGTGAGGACCGCATTTCAGACAAAGAAAACAATCTGAGACGAGCAGGGGTATTTTGCAGAACGCCGAATACCGAAGGTTTTTCGCTGTTGTAACCCATCTCTTTCTTCACTTATCAGCTCTAAGCACAGGTTTTAGTTATTATGAAGGTGAGAGCACTCGCCTTCCACCAATGTGGCCCGGGATCGATTCCCCGATTCGACGCGCCATACTGTGAGTTGAGTTTATTGGTTCTCTACTCTGATCTGATAGGTTTTTCCCCGGCTACTCCGGTTTTCCCCTCTCCTAAGAAAAAACAACATTTAATTTGATTTGTTCTGATCTCAGTTGATTTGTAGTCTCCCCAATGAGTCGTGCTCGGCTAAATAATCCTGAGACTTAAATAAAGTGATCATTCTATCCTAAGTTATTAAAAAGAAGCAACGATTTGGAAATGCTAGTTTTCAGTTATTGTAGCTCATATTTAGGCCCAAAAAACCGACTTTAAAACGTGTAGGATTCGCTACATTTGGCGTTCGACGTTGTGCAAAAACCCTGCCGATCTGACAAGATCAGAAGCAAGAACACCTACATCGGGTCCTGCTCTTCCTTGAGCACCAACTGGACCTGCCTCACCCTCCGGACCCTTGGGATGAAGAAAGGAATAGGAAAAAATTGAAAAGGTAACAAATCTTAACACGTGATAACAACCAAAATACGACCTTGCAAATATTTGCTAGTGTAATTAGATCATGGGTACTTACAGTGTTTCCTTTCTCGCCGGTCGGGCCCGCAGCTCCAACGGCGCCCTCGGGACCCTGTAGACAGATACATTTTGCGATTTGTACGTAAATGTTGAGTATACATCTTAAATCACAGAGGTGACTGCATTGAGTGCATTACAAATAAGGTTAATCTCTGCAGATGCTGCAGTCGATACAATCATCGCCTACACTTATTTTTAGGTCAAGACGAAAAGCATGTACTTTCGGAAAGACTATAGAAAGCCAGAGAAAAGAAAAGACGAAAATGCAACCACCATCTTAGGCGAGAAAAATGTTATAGCTAGAACGAGCCAATAAAAACAGTAAACGCCAAAAAAATCCGATCGTTTTAATCGAAAGTCAAAGGTGTATGTTCTGCTGGTCTTGGAAGAAGTTTCAGCAGAATTTTTTTCCAAAACGAAAGTAGATGGCGTAGTTGCACAAAGTTGTATTTTTCAGAGGGTGAAAGCATGCAATCCAACAACAAGAAGACCACTACAATCGAGGACAAAATTGGTTGGGGCAGTCACGCAAAACGCTTAAATATCGATGATTTCATAATTACTTTCAAAAGCAGTGCCATATTTTAAAACTCGATTGCAGTCCTCCCCTCTCCCACCCAATACCATGTACGTTAGAAATCTGAAAAATAGCTACCGCGGGTACATATGTGGGGTGGGGCAAGGGGCTGGGCATGTGTAGTTTGAACCTCGCGCGACTGTTTGCTTCGCGTGTGTGTAAACAGTCGCAAGTGCAAATGTGTCCCAAGAATTTTGTCCATGACTGTAGTTAGCTATTTGCAACTCGAGACCATAGGGGCAAATCTATTGGGTGGGCATAAGGGAATTTCGCAGAGCCTTAAAGCTATGGTCCAAATTGCCTTCTTGTTACTGAAAAAAGAAGAACAACAAAGTCCTCAAACGTACCGGTCCTCCTTGAGGGCCTGGTTTACCAGCAGGACCTGTCAAACCTTGGCGACCCTGAACAAGAAAAAAATAGTCAAATGACGAAGTTACTTTCAAAAGAAACTTTGTTGCTGCGTCGGAGGGGAGTTCAAGTTAAACACGACTTCTCTCTCTCTCTTCTCTTATCTAACAATCTATCGCCTCCTAACATTGCTAATTTATTTATTTCTAAAGCAAGCATTCATTCATATAAAACAAGGTCATCTTCAAGAGGTGACTACTTTGTTAAACCCTCAAGACTTGACAAACAAATTAAATCCTTTTCAAGAAATGGTGTAAAAATTTGGAATAAGTTACCTTGTGAAATTCGCCATCTATCCAAAAATAATTGTAAAATTAAAATCCACAATATCCTACTCCAAAGACTTTCAGAAGAAAATGACTATATTGATTTATCTATATTATATAACAAAAATATATTAGTACTTTGGCTTTTCATATTTACACTTTGTATTGGTTTGATTTTAGATGATATTTTCTTATTTTAGTTGACTGTATACTCGGTACACTAGGTATTCGTATACCTGTTCGTTTGTAAAAAAAATTGATTACCGTAGCTTTCTATACTTGTTCTCTCTTGTATATACATCTAATTACTGCTCGCCTCGACTAGCTATTGCTAACTTCGAGCAGTGCAGATTGAAAAATGTATTAAATAATGAAATTCTACAATAAACTTGAACTTGAACTAAACTTCCTCTCGGAAATCACGTTTGTAATTGTTGACTCGCATCGCGCTTGATAGCGAATGCAGTAAGCAGCTTACAAACTGAGCGTTTCAAAGAGGAGGTATTTTTATTTGAATTCTGTTTCCAACTCTCTTGTCTGATAACAATCTATTTTGAAAACAACTTTTGTGAGTAAACGGATTCGGTGTCAAAAAATGGAAATTTAAGGTCAAGGACAAAAACTCTCCGAGCGCTACCCTGTCCGTGGGCAGAGAGAGGGAAATCAGGAGAGCGCGCCAATCAGATTACAAGATTCGATACCATGTCCTCTTGGAAAAAAATAATTAATGTTATTTATTATTGTGATGTTATGTTAGCGGCATTTAATATCACCAGATGGCTTTTTGCACGTGAGGTTTGCCAAGAAATGTAAAGACAATAAACTTTTACGCAAGCCACATGTCGGCCACAAAAATGACAGATTCGGTGTAGCATTTTCAGGAAGGAATAAATCAGTAAGACTGATACTTACTGTCATTCCCGGCTTGCCTTGTGGGCCTGCTTCACCACGCGGACCTTGTACTCCCTACAGTTTCACAACGATACAAATATCAAGAAAAGTTGAATGAGCTTCGGAAAATTAAAGGAGGAAAAATAAGAAAGAAACTGACCCTACTAACTGATCACCCTTTTTTGGAGTCTTAGAGCCTGAATTCCGAATGGCGTAGCAAAACGAGATGGGGTCGAAAACGTATACAAAGCACCTCTGGTAGCGAATAATGTGATAACGAAGCACAGCACCACGGCCTGATCTAATTTGCTGGGAGTCGATTTTGATGAAATAGAAAATCGGGGCAACCGAACAAAATACATCGAGTCAGGTTGAGATCCACTTCGACACCACACTTGTTTAACTCCGATAAGTACATTGCCGGGTGTTCCCAAACGGTCACTCATCCACATATCAACCCTATCCAACGGAATTTACGTTCCATCGGCGAACAGACGAGAACCCATGTTTTCCTCTGGACGAGCCGAACTACATATGCGGAAGAAGAGTATCTCAAAAACATACAGCTTGCAAACTATCGTGTGAATGTCCAATGTAAATAGAGGCTGTCAGCCTCCACTAGGGAGCTCAAGCAACAATGATGTCGACTTGAACGCAACAAAATGCGTTTTACGTTTTGGTTTGCGTCTTTGCCCTTTCCATCTCGAAAAAGACGAGAAGGGACCAAATGGACGTAACGTAGAGGTCGTCAGTCTTTCCAAATATCCCGCAGTTCGTGACCGCAATTTTCATAGGAAGTTGGTTCATATTCTTATACTCAAGGTCCCTTATAAAGTAGCAGTTACCCTGACCAACAGTCTTTCCTTAAATCCACAGCAAATGAATAAACCAGTCCGCCATTTACCACGTTGGATCCCAAGTCAGGATGTATGTTGAATACTAATAGTATATATGAGTACTGAAATCATAGCGGACCACACTTACAGGTGCTCCAGGGTCACCGGGCGCCCCATCCATGCCACGTGGTCCCTATGTTTAAGACAAAAAGATAAAACATTGGAAACGGAATCCCACAGAACTGACGCTGACTGAATTCTAGGTTTCCGCTTTCCCCACCCCGCAAAAATTCAGTTAGCCCTTTTTAAAGACTGAGTTCTGCGAAGTTTGATCATTTATAACACCTTCCTTTACTAAAACGGAACAATTCAACTTTATGGGTAGTCACAAATCCTGTAAAGAGAGTAGGTTGACAAGTTAAATCTTTTAATGGACGATTATTTTATAAGCTCACGTTGGACATTACTCTCATACTAAACGAGTGCGAGGGCCGTACTGGGGAATATTGGCCCGAGATCGAGGCAGCAACGAGCGTAGCGAGGTCTGTACAAAAACGACCGAGGGCCAATAATCCCATGGAGGATCCCGGGGAAGTGAGGTTGGTGAGCTGTTTATTAGATGGCATGGTTTCTTTTGCGGGATCGGACACTTCTCCGCTTGGTGAATGTTCTTAATCTTCGTTTTCCATCAGCGAATTTTGAACGATAACCTTTTACACGTAAAACTAAATTCCGCTTGCCGGATGATTGCACTGTTGTGAAGAGATTAAATTCCGCTTCTTTTAAAACTCCTGTGTTTCGCTCAGCTTGAATTTCCCGGGAGGTCATTTCCATGGTAATGGCCGTACTGTAAAATACCGACCGAAAACTAGCCAGAGTTCTCTGTTTAGCAAGAGAATTGCTTGCCATATAATAAGACGGGGTAAAACGTATTCGCTCCGAAACTCCTTTTGTTATTACTAAACTCCAATATAACAAACAAACGTAATGATTGCTAAATTAAAAGACCATAGATCTGCATAAAAGCACCCTTGAAATGAAAAAAAGTACAGGTAGTCAAGCAATGCACTTACAGTTTCTCCATCTCTTCCACTTCGGCCTGGATCACCAGGTGGGCCCTGACAGAAACAAACAAATAAACATCGGTAGAACCCAATAGCTCAGTGAAAGAAATCTCGCAAACATACTCGTTTTACTAAGAGTTGTCCTTCACTAAAATACAACAACAAAAATGTGTACATTTTTTGTTATCGATGAGGTAGGCGAAAGAGGAGTTTTCGATCACCATTTAATTGACACGCCTTCCAGCCTGTCGCTCGGGAATCACAGAGTAATCTGCAATAGAAACCTTCAAAACCTTAAACTAAAACTAAGGTAACTACTCAGTGTGGACAATCGAAGTACACGGAGCAAGTCAAATGAACCAATCACAACCCAACGCCAATGAAACGCTGCTGAGCGCGGGAAAATGCACGTGAGCAAGTCACACGTGATTTGGTCTTTATCTCTGAATGATGGAGGATATGGCGCGCGCTTTTTTAGCCAATAGCCAAGTGTAGAGATGCAGTCACAAAATTACATCGCCTATCACTGGGTGAAGGGCAAAATTCCCGTTGCGTTCTTACCTTCTCTCCACTATTCCCAGCCTGTCCTTTGCTTCCTTTTTCACCTCGAGCTCCCTTTAGTTTGGACGAAACACGAATTATCATGAGAGGAATTTGCGAAAACAGTGACAACAGCATCTTCAACCAAAGGTTCGAGTCATTTTTCATTTAGAAAATACAAACCGGTCTTCCTTGAGCTCCTTTGGATCCGTCACCACCTTTAGGCCCTTGGTCACCCTGTGTTCAAATAAATGAGACGTTTGAATATTGGGAGTTTTCAATGAGACAGGCCACCAAGGATTCTGATTTCTTTGATCTGCTTTGCTCCACCATTCAATTCCGTTTCTCCATCTCTTAGTGTTATTACGTGAGAATACAAAAAAAGAATCGTTCACTTTCCTTCTTATCGTGATTGTGTTACAGTCGATAACGTTAAAGTCACAGTCAAGAGTCAATCACCCAACACAACCTGGTGTCAGATTTGTCCCCATCAGCATGAGAAAAGTGCCTATTTTTAAACCAATTCAAATCTGCCGGGGTTAAGATTCTTTGTGTATTGTATTTGCATTATAATGTAGCAATCATGTTTAAAAGATTCCTAAAGGGTTGTAATGGGTACAACATTGAGTTAGCCGATTTGGTCTTTTGTTTATTTTCCCGCAAAACTCAGTTCAAAAATACACTTTTCTGAAGCCGATGGGGACTAGGCCAATTTGGGAAAATCTTACTCTTGGGTAAGGAACTCTTATTACAGTATAATTCGTCCGGTTTATAAACAATGAACAGGACGGAATAATCGCGATATCCATAAGTGGCGTTTTCGTTGATGCTTCCTTAGTCGTTCCTCAAATTGACAACTTTCCGTTTTAGTGAGAGCTACAATTTCCCGCTTTTGGCGATGGTTGGATTTTCAGATCCATGTCTACACACGCATTTTTTCACCTTTTAACTTTCGCTTGAAAAACAAACTTAAGAGTTAAATGAGAAAACTCAATGGCTTTTCAAGGGCTTTTACTTCGTGTAGAAGACACACATGACGTAAAACAATAGAACAAAAATCGTGAAACAATACCTAATCAGAATTCTAAATCCCTAAAGACCCCTAAAGCTTTTGTTACGTCATGTGCGTCTTCTACACGAAGTAAAAGCCTTTTCAAGTGCACAGATGTTCTACGAAACTGCAAGGACATGTAAACAGTACAATATGTGACACTATGCGAGACTTTAGGAAATTAAGCCCGAAATCCATAGAGACGACTTACCACAGGTCCCTGTGGTCCAGGTGGGCCCTCTCCACCGTCAAAACCTGGTTCTCCCTGCAACATACACAATATAATTATGCTCTTCAGCAAAAGCTCTGCAGTACAAGACAACGATTAATCAATGCCATTGAACAGCCCCTCAATAAGCGTGAAGAATTTAGTGTGCCGGGTGATATTTTAAGACGGTGAAGACATGCCAATGCATTTGTCATAGTTTTGTTTTCAAGAAATTAGTTAAAACCACGAAAACAAACACGATTCTCCGACCGAAGCAGCGAAAAACAAAATTCCACTCGAAACATGTCTGTCTAAGGACAACAAGGATAACCGCTGAATTCTGCAAACCTGGACATATCTCGAGTTTCCTCAGCTATTATCAAGTATTATTCACATGGACAAAGAACACGAGTAAGAGTCAAAGGTAGTTAAGGAATCACGAGCCTATTTGTGTGGGCTTCTGTTGCCAAGGTTTGCCTCGTGGAAATATTAAGAACAAACCGCCGTCATCAACTACCTTCATTTATAGAGCGAGTGTTCAAATGGCGAAAAATATCATCGAAAGTCAGGAAAATTTCAACACAGATTACCAAACACGATTATAATTCACTGAAGAAAATCTTCAGAACAGATCTTTGCGATTTTTCGCAAAAATGGGCAACTTCTTCAACGGGAATGATTACCTAAAAATGAAATGAAAGTCCTTGGTGGTGTCGCAGAATTGACAATTTTAGCTTTCTGCACAGATGTTTCAAGAAGATGGATTGAATTTGACGCAGTGTTTGGCCTAATCCTGGATTAAGTGTGACCAAGATCAAAACTACAGTTGTTGCCATGGTATTTAAGTCGGTTTAGGCCGGGCTAGCCCTGATTCAACTCGGCCATGTGAAAGACCAACATTGCAGATCGAAATTCTATTGCTACCAAGATGATAAACTAATTAGGCCACCCCAATTTGCCAAGCCAACAAAAGACAGAATACCATCGGGCCAGCCTCTCCATCTGGTCCAGTTTCACCTTGATCTCCAGCGGGACCCTACACAAATTAGAAAAAGGAAAAGAATCAAGTAACATTTCTCTGAGAATACCTCTCATCACCGGAAAGATGGAAAGGGCACATTATTTCACTTACAGTGTCACCTCTTGATCCCATTGGCCCAGGAAGTCCCTTGGGACCGGGAGGACCCTGAAATAAATGAAGTAACAAATATTTACAAATTACATTCAGAGCTAACTATTTGGAGGGTAACGTGAAGAGCTACATTCTACCCATGTGAGCGTTAGCCCTACTAATGGAACTGGGTCCACACAAGGACAGAGAAAAACTCCGACCAGGGTGTACATTCAGAGCCGCTTGTCGCATGCAGTGTCTTCAAAACATTGGGTTTTGACAAACTGCGAGCCACCCATGCGATTCATGCGGGTCTGGCATTTAAGTCTAAGCACCCATTTCAAATAGCGCTGATAAACAGTAGTATTTAAGTCTTAGCATCCATTGTAAAACAGTTACCTTTCAGCCGATGAAAAGCGTGGGCTACTTTACTCAGTGAAATCGGCCACGTTTTAAATTTTCCCAATTGAAAAAATTGAAGACAGACTCTTTCATTGCTAAGAGTGAAACTCATCTTATGTCTTAAATTATTTGAACTTTTGCTAAATTATGATAACAGCATCTACTTACAGGCGGTCCTTGGGCTCCTGGTATGCCATTGTTTCCTTGAAAACCCTAGAAATCAACCCACAAAATGTACATAGATTAATAGATCGTAAGAGTCGTTTCCAGCTTTGTGGCCCATTGAGCCAGAGCTTATCCCCATTTGTAAAGGACCACTGTTTTGGCTTGAATGTCAGATTATAAGTTGTATTTGTTTCTCGGAAGTCCTGAAACTTTACGAGCCATTCTCGGGTGTCACAATTCTCTCTGTATGTCAAGAACGGAAAGTTGAAAGGTCGTCAAACTTCACAGTCATTTGCTTTTTGTTAAAAGATCGGCTTTCCAAAAGAAGCGGTTGAGAGTTTCACAAATGGCTTTTCGGGCCCGAAAAGTTTTCGAGATGGCCCCCAGGAGTATTTGTACTCCCCCTGGATGGGAAGATGTTTGGTTGCAAGGTTACAACCCTCCAAATGATTGCCAGCACGTCACTCATTTATACTCCTGAGTGACCATGTATTTAACTTTAGTTTTGATCTGGCGGGAACCATTCTTTGTTTACAAAAGGTTCCTGTACAACACTCTCTTCACTTCTCCCATTCTTACCAGGTCTTCACTGTAAATAAACTACACAGTATGCATCTAAAGTTAAGGCTTTTCAAGTTCAAGCAGGATTTCAACCAACAGGGACTAGTTGTTCTGTGCTGGATTTTGACTTCAGTGAAATTTTATTGCAGTTTGTTCTCCAGCCAACAAGAAATTCATTTCAATCGTACTCCTAGAATTACCGTAATACAGAATTTTATTACGGCTTTGTAGTTTTTATCTTGGAGGCTAGCTCAAAAGTGCCAGCTCCTTTGAAAACTCCGCAACAGGCATTTAAAATACTTTTTTCACTGCTCTAAAGTAACTACTTAATAATTCTGCGTCCAGGATGAGTGCTTGAGGATCAAGATTCATTTAATGATGGATTGAATGATTGATTGATTGAGTGATTTATTTAATGATTGATTGATTGATTGATTGATTGACTGAGTGATTGACTGACTGACTGACGGACTGACTGAGTGAGTGAGTGAGTGATTAATTGACGGATTGATTGATTGATTGATTGATTGATTAAGGTCTCGGTAAAGGTAAATTTGGGCGTCTCGCTCAATTTTTTTTTTTTTTTGCAAATCTTAAATTGGTGGGCTGTGAATAAATTTTCCCAGATGAAATTGTGAAAAATTAATTTTAAAACCGCTAAAATCGCTTTCCTTTGTTTCCCGCCATAATCTGCGCACGAAAAATGATTGACGTATCATGTCAATCACACGTGAAAGGATTGGGTGTCAATTGACAGCCTTCACGCGCGATTTGCTACCTTAGCACGTGCCCGAACGCTGATTGGCTCAGCATAATTGGCATTCAAGTAGGGGGCGGGGTTATTCAGCAGACTGTGAAATGCACGCGAAATCTTCAAGCTCGATTTTCTAGGGGTTTATTTTGATGCCAAAATTAGAACTTCTCGGACCTCTTGTCCCGACGGGTTTTAAGACAGCGCTTCCAAATTTTCAGTTAGTTCTAGTAGATGGTTGTACTACTCCAAATACCGTGCGAGGAATTCTTCGTTTGTCTTCGGAGACGGATTTTATGGCACTTTATCTGTCCAAATTAAGTACGAGATGAGAGTTTCGACTTTGGTGCGTGATATTTCCTTCAATTCTTAACACATCAAAAATTCGTCACATGGTATTGGAGTGCACTCATCTGTGACTAAGATGCAACAAAGTGCGGGTATTTCCGCAACAAAGTGAAGGGCAG
>NC_090870.1:52234521-52249521 GCF_036669935.1 Montipora foliosa
TTACCTTTATAACCCTTTTCCTACCAAAGTACTACTTCTAGTCTAATAGATTTTACTATAATATCAGACGAGTTTATTCATCAATGGGGAACCCCTTAAGGACAAAAACGATAACGGGAGTGGTAATGCAGTCGCAAATACCTTGAGTGCCTCCAGTGCAACGTATGTATGGGGTGGTATGACAGTCACTTATGCCAGCTTGCCTATTATCCTAAGAGAGACTCTTAAAATTCTTCTCTATAATTTCTGGAAGTACATTAAACCTATACATGACTTACCGGAGCTCCTTGTGGCCCAAGGATTCCTCTGTCTCCTGGTGTCCCTTCAGGACCCTGTTACAACAATTTATTTTGCACATTTAGAACGAGTTTCAATCGACCGTCGTAAAACCAAAACCAAAGTAATTACTTTGGCCAATAAAAAAGGACGGAGACAATCCAGTGAACCAATCGAAGCTCGAAGTAATTACACGTAGCCGACACAGCGCGGGAAAATGTGCAAGTGCAAGCCACGATTGGCTTTGGTTTCACTTCTGATTGGTTGACAAAACGGCGCGAGAACTTTGAACCTATGACTGAGTGAAGAAATGCAAAACCAATGCAATTCGCTAATTACTTTCGACACTCAATTGAAAACCGTTCTAACGCAAAACCAAAGCAATTCGCTAATTACTTTCGACACTCGCTCTATCAAAACGTTAACGATTAATTCCATTTTTACTCTGAGCATAAAATATTACATTTACCTTATCTCCAGGGGCTCCCGGGAATCCTTTTGAGCCCATTGGTCCTCTCTCTCCCTGATTGAAAAAAAACACACGCATGTCTTAATTAATGTTCCCTTAATCCTTAAGTAAGTAAGACCGATCGCGAGTCATCCGTTAAATTTGAAGTCTATGTAAATCGATGTACATATAATTAAAAAACAAGAAAAACATACTGCTAAGCCTCCCTGTCCTTTTCTTCCTTCTCGTCCAGTTCCACCCTGTTAAAATAGCGAGAACAACAGTCTTGCTTCAAAAAAATATATATATTGCCATAAGCTTTTGAAGTTTGCTGAGAATTCCAAGTATTCGTAACAAGTTTAATGGCTGTTATGACAATGAATTGATAATAATCACTATCATAATCATCATCGTCATGATCAGAAACAGAAAAAATGAAATGAAGGGAAGGGAAGTCAAGTGTACGCGGAAAAAACCTTGGCGAAGTGAAGTAGTTATTGTTTGTTCTTTAATAATAATAATAATAATAATAATAATAATAATAATAATAATGAAATTTATATAGCGCTTATACATCGCTTTTCTAAGCACTTTACGATGTAAAAAAGGACATAAGAATATATAAGCGTGAATGTTTTGATTTATCCAGTAGAAGAATAAGTAACTCGAGTAGATTTAAATCGGACGTGGTGGTCTTGGACAGAGAAGATCACCGGCACAGGAGAGGAGTTAAAGAGGCCATTTGCGAGAGAGTTGAAAACCCTTCTCTCAATAGGAAGGGAGGACTCAGACACTCATTGTCACATACGTGGGACAGGACAGTGAGGCTGATTGGTAGCCGCTTGTCACGTGGCACTTCTGTCACGTGACAAGTTGTCAGTTGCCTGGAGAAGACCGTGAGATACGGTCGCAACGTTGTGTTGCTTATGAAACATTCTCAATTTTAGTTCCAGATAACGATTTAAATATACTCGAGTTACATAAGAATATAATTAATCAAGTTTTTACAAGCTTACATATAACATATAACACTACTGTGCATATCAGGAATTTATAGCATACACATCTTTAAAAGAAAAGAAAAACAAATATGATGAAACTAACTATCATATACCTTTTTAAAAAGAAACGTTTTCAACTTAGATTTTAAAAGATTAAGCTCGAATTTCAAAAGGGAGCTTGTTCCACAGTCGGGGGGCAGCAACAGAAACTTAACACAAAAGCACATTTCCACACAAAAAAAAAAGTATAGGAAGCATGTTCAGTCAATCAAGTGGCTTATTTTGCAGATGATGGCTAATTTCCCTTCCCTCACTCCACTTCCTTTTCATTTTCCTTCTTTTCCCCTCCCCACCCAACCAGGGTTGAGATTCTCCAAGTTACATGAATGGTCTCAAGTTGCATTCTGCTAATACAAAGCACGGGAAAATGTGCATGCGCGAGCCACGATTGGTTTTGGTTTCACTTCTGATTGGTTGAAAAAATGGTAGAGCAGCCTGAATCCTGTCCTTCTCCTTTCTGCCTATACTAAAATAACACAGTAGATTTCCTGGTACATGTAATCAGCATGCATGCATACTTGATGTCAACTCAACGTACCTTAGGGCCCATATCTCCTTGTGGCCCTGGTGGCCCTTGAGAGCCTGGTGGTCCCTGAGAGAAAACAGACAAAACTTCAATATTTGCATTGTTACTGGCATACATGTAATGTAATGATTTGATTTGTTGTTGCTGTTGACCAAACGGAGTGTATTTTTACTCGGTCACCCCAAAACGCAGACTGCAGACTGTGCAGACCGTGCAGACAAGGGGTAAAATACGGCGTTACCCTCACTATTATTGAGAGCTAACTGTAAACAGGCTAACCGAATGTTATTTAGGCCTATTTCAGGCTAACCGAATTTTCATTTTACACACGGTCTGCACAGTCTGCAGTCTGCGTTTTTCAGTGTCCTATTTTTACTTTCCACACATTAAAATCACTTTGCTGACATCCGTTTATCTTTGCAAAGATCTATGACATACACATGAAACAATGCATATATAACTAAGGCTGTTGTATCTTGCTCCGTTTACAGATCTTTTCTTCTTGACTAGAATACCAGTGAAGTACAAAATGACTTCTAAGATTTGCAAATTTAAAAATTCTAAAAATTGACAAGGCGTGGAAAGGACCCTTCAAAAAGCCAGATTTTGAATAGAATGGTACTGTAAATGCCATGGAAGAGAGCATTACAATTTGTTGATTTGATACTAAAGAAAACTGGCCTTTAACACATACAGTTTCTCCTTTTTCTCCAGCTGGTCCATCTGCACCTGGTAGACCCTGTGTAAAAAACAATTCAAAACAGATATTTACAGTCATTCCTGAGATGTCATGAAAGTTGCAAATGAACATCTAATAATTTTACTTTCATTTCAACTACTTACAAAATAAAATTACAAAAATCCTACAGTTAGTCAAAAATACATCCTGTCAGTGAATAACAGTGCCTTCCAAAATGGTAACAAGCATTTTACCCATCCCTTTTTTGTAGCAACAAACAGTTCTGTATTTCATAGCTAATTGGATCCTTCACCAGATTGATCGGAAAAGCACTTACAGGGTTTCCTGGTTGGCCACGCAATCCTTGGCGTCCCTGCAGACCTGGTAGGCCCTGAGTAGGAAGAAACAAACAACTAACCATTGTGACATCAAATAACACAACTTTATTGAAATAAACTTACATTATCCTGCACAAACAAGAAATGCGTTTTCCCACTCAGAGCTCATTTCAGGAGAGGGGGGAGTTATTCTCACTTATCAGTACGTTACTTCCTCAGTCAGTTTACAAGGTTAGTCAAAAAGACGCCTTACGTGTTTTCAATTTGAAAGGTTAATTCTCATGAAACATTTTGGAAATATGACTTTTGACAACCTTCTTATGTTATGATGGTCTTAATAATCTACTTAATTTGCTAACTATCATGTAGACAAACTTTGAAGAGAAACCTCGAAAACCAATAATTAGCATACCTGGGGACCAGTTTCCCCTTCAGGACCATCAGCACCTGGATCACCCTGTGTCAAAAAAAAAAGTCAGCTGAGTCCAGTAAACAGGCCAGCAAATGCAGAAGAAGAGACCTCCGGTAGCGAGGAAATGTCACAGTGGACAGTAGGAGACTCGTCAGGCACTTCAAGCTCCACTTTATTACACACTCCCCAAGATTTTTATAAATCAGCGAGAATGGTATCTTTGTTTAGCAAACGTGACTGAGTCTTATACAATCACAAATCATTCTGTCACAATTCTCTGCTGTGTATTCTGTTAAATGTGAGCATACAGAGGTACCGAGAACTGGAATTAACAAAGACTCACACAGTTAAAAGGAATTAACAAAAGTATTCGTTTAAAAAACAATCATGAAAACAATTTTTATCTTTTCAGGCTTAGAATGCATGTACTAACCCTTGGTCCTCTTGCACCATTGACTCCTTGTCTTCCTGGATTGCCAGTAGCTCCCTGTAACATTGAAGCTGAACTGAACTGATTTGATTTTCTAATACGTTTTTAATGTAACATTCTGATGATGAATCCTAACGGGATAAAGTAAAGTACTTTGATGGTCAAACCTTTGGTCCTGGTTGTCCAGGACCTCCTGGAGCACCCTCCATGCCCTGTTGATTACAAAGATTACAAAGATGTCATAAATACACAGTGCAAAGTGACAATGCTTGAATATTAACAGTTACTCTCTCAGATCTACTTGCCCACATAGTTAATAGAGGGGAATGTTTACGAAACGCGAAAAATTTCTAAACCTAAATCTTGGCATCTTTGTTTGTTCCTTTGATGTTTGCCAAGCTTTAAAACCAGTCCCCTCTATTAACTATGTTGCCAAGTACATGTAAAATAATATTGTGATGCATTCAAGTGAATGCTTATTTCAGGTATGAAAAATCTCTTGAATGTTTGTTAACAGGGGTAACAATTCTAACAAATGCTGTTGAGCACAACAATGTGAAACTGAAAGTCATCCTGATTATTTGACATATCCTCCCGATTTTTTTCCCAGACATTCCTGGAAAACAAGGAAACTTCCCGAAATTGTGATTTCATATTGCAGGAAGTGTATGAATTCATAGATTAACTGTTGTTTTTAATTGTGTAACCACTGTTGTTAAATAATATATGCTATGTGTGTGCGTTGTAACCACGACCGTAACGATTGACAGCTCGATTGGACCCAACTGTGTGCTCGTCAAGTTGGTGTGCACGTTCCTGCAATCATGTGCAATGAAAGCAGTTTCTGATTGGTCTAAAGTGATCCTGAGAAATATTGTGGTAGATGTCCCAATTTGTTTCTGAAATATATCATGTTTCCCAAAAAAATTGTGGAGTCTCCCAATTCCCTTTGAATTCTCCAAATTCCTGGAAGAATTGTGTTCTGCTCCTGAAACAGGCATTGTTAGAGTTGTCACTCCCTGTTTTATTACTCATACCTTTGGGCCTGGTTCACCCATTGGACCCCTTGAACCTCTTTTACCCTGTGGTCCCTGCAACAGAAAAATGCGAATATTATTCGATCTGTACCTCAAGAGACTTCAGGGCATAATTTGGTATGGAAACTATTCATTTTATGACTGCACTCTTCCGTCAGAGGATAAACACTTTTTCCCATCAAGCTCATTAATACATGTAATTAATGAACCAAAAGCAAATTAAAGAAATGTTTATTAATCCATGTCTGAAGAACTGCGGACAGGGAGGGATTGGTGGGGATACATTGTATCTGTAGCCCTGTCACATTCAAAATGGGCTTCACAGTTCCTGCTCTGTGTAGCTGATACAAATTTCCCAAATTTACACTAATGGTAAGCTCTCCATTCCACGTGATCCTCATGGAATAAGTAATTTATATATTCCTGTTTAAATAATGTTTCAATTATTACAAACAATACAATACAATACATACTTAATTGACCACTCCCCAAAGGAGTGTTTCAGGGCCAATGAAACATGATCAATGAACAAAACAACAAAACAACAACAACAACAACTGTTAAGAATCCCACTGGCCAGAGGCAAACCAGTTGGCCATTTACAAGTGCAGCTGAGATGTTGAACTAGGGAATACAAGGATCAAATTCAGTGAGTGCAGAGCACATCTTGAACACAGGATCTCCAGATCTCAAGGCAAACACTTGTGATATATACTCTTACCATAACACCATTAGCACCATTAGGGCCAGAAGGTCCTTGTTCACCCTAAGAAAATAAATTTTAAAATGTTTGAGAATCACCAGTAATGTTTATTTGGAATGTTTTGGAAAATATCAGTGGTTTACAAACCAATGTAATTTTGTTTCCCACTTATTTCTTATCATGAAACTTAATCGCAGAAATTGAAGTAACACCTCTTCAGGCTTGGAGGCCTGTAAAAAATGCAACCTGAAAACATTATTTTGCTTGACATAAGATGTATTGTACCTTTTCCCCTTGTAAACCTGCTGGTCCTTTCTCTCCTTTTTTGCCTTGAGTTCCCTAAAGATAACAAATCGTTTTAAGACAAGAGAACCTTTTGACAGTTGGGCCTTTTTATACCAGAAATGCAGAGGCCAACACTTACTCTTTCGCCTTTACGGCCCATCATTCCAAACTGTCCCCTGGGTCCCTGATCACCCTGAAAATTGAATAAAATTATATAATCTCACTTATTCATGATAACTGCAGGTTGGGTGTGGTGTAAGGTGCTAAACTAATGGGTGCATTAGGTGAAACATGGTGCAGCCTGGTAAAGTGACCTGAAGTGGTGGGTTGTGCTTTGGCTGGGCATGTAGAGTTGATGTGATAAAGCAGAGTAAGGTGGGTGATGTGGTTTGATTTGGTGGGATTGGTTGGGGTATAGTGTGGCCGGGTGTCTTGTGCCTTGAGATGGTGGAGTGTGGTGTGGCAAGATAGGGTGTGGTGAGATTGAGTGAGGTATGGTGGGGTGTGGTGTGGTGAGATTAAATGAGGTGTGATGTGGGGAAGGTGTGACATAAATGTGGTGTGATGTGTTTTGATGGGGTAGGGCATGGTAGAGGTTGTGGTGGGTTGGGTTGTAGTTTGCTTTAATGGAGTTAGGTGACTGGGAAGGGGTTTGAAGAAGCCAAAGTGAGGTAGGGTGTAGAGAATGGTATGACACATAACATAACATTTTGTGGTGTGCTGTGGTAAGGTAACGGTTGATTGGAATTTTCATGTGGTAGGTTGTAGATGTGGTAAGGAATGGTGGAATGAACAGAGAAAATTACCTTCTCTCCAGGTTCGCCAGGCGGACCAGGCTGCCCTACAGGGCCTTCAGAGCCCTAAAACCAAAACACTTGATATTCATAAAAGTGCAAACAAAGGAGCAGATTTATCACTTAATTACCACTAAATCATCAGCAATGGATACAATGGTCTAGTTACCAATGTACCATTTGCTTATTGACTGAGTACTTGGCTCACAAGGCAAAAGGGATTTTCAAGCTCCAGACTTATGTGTACCCCTCTCATACAGGGATTTTCTAAAGATGGGTTTAAAAGGAACTGGCATGCAGGGGTATACAGGTCATATGATAAATTACATAATCCACTAAGTGGCAAGTTATCAAGAGAAAGTAAGTTTTCAAGGGCAAGGCTAACAATTCACTCTGTCAAATGCAGCTTTTATGACCTATTTCACTCTACAAGTACCTAAATTCTCTTATTTAAACTGATAACTTCAGGGTTTCAATAGAAGTTTTGGTATGCCCCAAAACCGGAGAACTTTAAGGCAGAGAATGGACAACATGAACCAAAAGCACACTTTCCGAGCGCCGAAGGCACAAGCTTGTAGGGGGGTCTGGGGGGAGAAAAATTTTGAAATTCGGGCCTTTTAGAATGCATCTCTTGCATTCTTGCAAATTAGCTAGGGTATTTGAACAGAACACTCACATCATTAAATTTTGGCTCTTTTGAATTCAGAGAGAGTACATGAATACTCTAAATACTTTTAGAGATTCAGTTGATGGTGAAACACATTTTAGGAAATTGCGTGACATAGTCGCTTTATGACTCCTTCGCATTCTATACAGCTGTGTGCAATGTATTTCATCTGTCTTGTCCGAAAAGACTTTTCACGCTTCAAATCAGGCAGCTTACAAACAAGTACTGGACTGCTAGACAGCTGCCTCAAAAAAACGTGTGTGCTCAATCCTCGAATGGTCAGGAAAACAGAAATCGCCCCCAACATTTCTCAGAATTCAAGCGCCTCTTTTGTTTTTCATGAACAAACCTTTGTCACTCTAAGGCTCGTGTTCTGTACGAATCTTTCTCATGTTATTCGTTAAGTCTGGGGTAATGTCCAAAGAAAAGTAGGTGGAGAGTTCACGTGCAATAGCCGGCGAGTTTTGCCGCTGGCTCTTATCGAAAATTCTGAACTTGTAGTAGCTTGGAGTGGATTGTCCTTGAATATTAAAGAAAACCTTTCTGAAGCCAACAAAGCAGCAATATAGTCAAAGTAGGTTGATAACCTTCTTTTATGATACAGAGGGAAGTTTTGACACACGAGAAGTGACGGGACTTCAGAGAAACGGGCCCCAGGTCGCGTCGCGCGCTACGCGAAGATTTCGATTGCCCGTATTGCGGGAATAGTATTAGTAGCCTGGGACCAGGCTCCGCAGGTGGGGCTATGGAGCGAAAAGGAACGAGGCGAAAAAATTTGACGAGCGAAGCGAGCCGAGCGGCTTTTCGCTCCATAACCCCGACTGCGGAGCGTGGCCCCAGGGGCTGATTACATGATGAATTTCAGCCCGGGCGCAAAACGCAAGTTTGCGTGACAAAATTTTCCGAGATGCGAAAACAAAATTGATGCGCATGCTCACGTTCCTTTTTCAGCCCGGGCTGAAATGTCATTTCGATTACATGGACTTTTTGCGTAATTTTCAGCCCGTTTGGCCGGGCTGAAAATCCTAGCCCGGCTTCTGAAACTTCTAAATTTTATTCCATTAGCCTGAGGGACTGATTACATGGAGAATTTCTGAAACCGGGCTAGGATTTTCAGCCCGGGCTGAAACCTTCTCCATGTAATCGCCACTTTCATTTCAAGAGGATTTCTTTCAAATCTCAGCCCGGCTAACAGGGCCGAAATTCTCCATGTAATCAGGCCCACAGGCTAATGAAATAGAAGTTGGAAGTCCTTCATTTTTACGGAGATTCACATGAAAATTGTCAAACCCCAGCTAAAATGCTATTTTAACCTTATCTTTTTTCTTCTTGTTGATGCTTCAAAACGCCAGACATACCATTTTAAATCATCACTCCCCCTATACTTATTTCGGAATAGGGTCGATCAAACACACCCTCAATTGTTTCATAAAGCAACAACGACGTTGAAGAGAGGGAGCACCCAAGAAAAATTTCCCCCTCACTTAGTAATATTCAGGTGATGCTCTCGCAGAAGTTGTCGTCATTCTCGCTCTTACAAAGCGCATCGTTACATCTTCTGCGTCCTTTCCTTTTTTCGTGCGATCACAAGAACCACTTTGGTGAGTTTCTTGTCACCTGTTCTTTCTCAAAGCTATTGTGTGCACTTTAATTGACTAAGGGAAATGGTTTAGCTAGGACACCTAACAAAGGTTTCGTTCACAATGTCTGCAAAGAACTGACTTGAAATATCCTGATGGTGTAGCGGGTCGTTCTGCACTGTACTTCTCACAGCTGTTGAGGTGTCAGCGCTCAGTAGCCGGAAAACCGCCGAAGAGAAAGATTTTCAAAAGGCCATCTTTAATAACTGTACTCGGGTTTTGAAAAGAGAGGTCAAAAGAGGTATAACCAGTACAGAAAAGTAGAATTTAAATAAATTTCACCTCTTTTATTACTTTTATTATCTCTATGCGTTTATTGTTGCTTACAGCAGTGTTTCAAAATTTATTATTGTTTTTTGTTATTGATAAAATATATATTTATTCATAGTGAATATTAATTAACTGATTACACAGAAACACAGAAAACTTTCAAACCAAAAATCTCTTTTAGAAAGAAAATTTCTCAAAGTTCCAAATCTTCAAAACTGGCGAACGGTTGTGAGGAATCGGCACTTGCGAACATGCAGAAATACTGCTCGTGCAAGCGTGCTCACATGCTTCACGTGCATGCATACAGAAATGCTGTGCACGTGGAATATACGATATTCAACTTTCTTTCCTTACCACGCCTTTATCAACCACTGAAGAAAATATTACATTCCAAGCAAGCAGTGCATCGAAAATTTCAAAAGCACAAGAGCTATGGAAGTCTGGTTTTCGGACAGCCAAAATAACAATGAAAAAAAGAAAGGCAAGTTGAATTCAAAATCGAAGACAAGGAATGTGACGGGACGGAGAGCGCATCATAACGCGTTGGAGCAAAAACGGCGGGGCGTAATTCGCGGCTGTTTTGAGAGTCTCCGCGATTCGGTGCCCTCTCTGGATTCGGAGGAGAAAAAACTGTCCAGGTCAGGAATTTTGAGAGAGACAGCGCGATATATCAAGGCTACAAAAGAAAGAGTTGCCGAATATCAAACAGATATCGAGAAACTTCGTTTGCAAAATGAGTTATTGAGTAATGAGCTTGAGTTTTTGGAGTCTATGCCAATTGAAGACTCGCATTGGTACAAAGACTTTGATAGCTTCTCAGATGACTCGATGAGGAATACATATCAAACGGAGAACAGTTCCTGTTTTGATGCGACGCAAACAGAAGTGATAGAAATTGGAGAGGGTAACGTATTTGTAAACAGCGTCGCAGAGGAACAGCGGCGAAAATTTGTCAATACAGCTGAGGGGTTTTCTGTGGAGCGAAATTTGATCGAACAAAGAAAATGGCGTGATTCAAATTCACCACAGCTGAAGAGGGAAATACAAAGGAAATTTTCAGAGGAAGAAGGACAAGAAGATTTGCTTATTGACATCGAAAGTTTTGCAGAAAATCCGTTTTCCCGCTATTAACTATATCGTAAATTTTCCTTTGCGCAACAAGAATCTGCAAAAGTACATGTCACAAAAATTAGGGGGAAAAAAGATTTTCCATAACAAAAGAACCCTAATGACGTTTTCAACTTGAGAAAGTAAATAAGTTCTATTCTTTGTGTAGGTTCGTAGAAAATGCAATCGAGAAAACCATTGGTACTTAAGAGTGGTTTTGTCGGGGACTTTATTTGAGCTGTTTTAAGTTCACGTTTCAAATAGAATTTTTATTCTATTTGCGGTTTGTTGCAATGATGTAATAAGGGAAGTGTCTGGTCTGGAAGCTCAGCAACACTATGAATTTTAAAATTCTGCAAACTGACAAAATTCGGAATTTCGCTTCAATCCAATTACCGCTTGGTAAAAGATGAAGTTTTGAAGCCACTGTTACGTTTACCATTTTGTAGCGTGCGTATATCGAGTAATGAAGCACAAAGTGAATAGCAGCTTTTTAATCCTTTCCTTCCCAAAAAGAGCCACACAGGTTTCCGTATACACTGCCTTGCGTCGGACCATTTTCCCCGTCAGTGGAGAATCCCTTCGGGGCGAAATGAATTAACAACCACAACTCTGTCCCCTTTATTTCCCTTTCCCTTCCAAGTGCGTGACTTGAGGCGGTGCGTGACACGAGGCGACGATCAAGTTTATTGAGAAATATATATTTATCTCATGGTTTTGAGCCTTTTAAGAATTTAAAGCATTAGGAAAAGTGCTTAAGTAAATAGCTGTCTGTTCAGTACAGATGATCACTCGCCTAGATAGCCAAAGTAAGTAACAGATGTTGACACTATTTTCCGGCCGCCATATTGGTGCACCACAGATGTGCACCAACATGGCGTTTTCATACTGGGCTCTGTAAATTTCTGCGAAACATTTCGACGAATATCTGAAGTTTGGAGAAACGCACGGGCCTAAAACTTGGAGAAGTGTCTTCTTCATTTATCTTCTACAACATCAGGAAATCTTGACTTTTTCCACTGGATGGTTTTCGATTTATTTTTTTATTGCGTGACAGTGAAAACGATCTATAATGAAAACAGGCAGAATTACAGCTCTAGTTCAACAAGAAATAGCGTTTCTAAGCTATGCCGCGCTGATCTACAGTATTTAGGTCTAAAAACCCCGTTGTATTTAGGTCTAAAAACCCCGTTGAAGACGGTTAACTTTCAATTGTTTTGCTGGGTACTACTATTTCAGTACTCTAAAAAATACGTTCTCGTTAGTCTAGTGGATATCGGAAACTGCAAGGTGAAGCCATCGATCCGGGTTCAACTCTTTGCCTCGCCTATTGTGAATCTGTGAAAGTCTAAAGTAGACTGTACGTCGTATAAGTTGAATAAAAAGGGAAATGTCAGTTTGAGGGATGGAAAGAAGTGATGACCGCGCAGCACAGGCTACCTAAACGTTGCTAGGATACTTACGTCCTTCCCAGGTCTCCCTGGGTCTCCAGTAGGCCCTATGTCTCCTTGGGGACCCTAGTTGAAAAAAAAACCGTCATGCAAAATTAACAAAATTTGTTTGCCAGAGTGATTTTTTTCGTTACCTTCTCTGTACCCTCCTTAAATTGAGCACGTATTATCTGTCGTCAATATTAAATGCAACGGGTCTTTACAAATTCAGCTATTCTCAGCTCTGATGCTGCTCCAATGTGGGAGACCGGCGTATGCTAATACGGCAAAATTGTAAACAAAGATTCCTCTGAAGAGTGTTTTCACTCACGTGATCAGTAACCTAGCTAGTTTTTCGACCGAAACAAAAGAACACGTTTGAATGATAATAGAGCTCGATTCCTGGAAGATTAGTTGGGGACAACAACATGCCCGCCGTGACGTCACGTGAAAATACTCTATACCAGAGGGCTCCGAAGAATTTTGCTGGGGAACAGTTTGGGGTGGAGAACACTTAGAACAATGAAACCATATCTAAACAAGGGGACGCAAAACACTTTATTATATAAACACCAATGAAATACCAAGTGATCTTTAGAGGGAAAACATAATATCTTCACATGTGAAGATAACATGTTATTTTCACACGTGAAAAGTTCACTGTTGCTATGGTTACATATAAAAATCGCGCCTTTCTATGTCTTTCGTGAAATGACAAATATTGCACGAGTGCGCACAGCGAACGAGTGAAATATTTTTCAGCACTCGAAGAGAAATTACGTATCTCCGAGCGGCCATGTAATAACCTCTATTTAAGGATCAACATTAAAAGCGGTGAAAAAGTTAGGCGTAAATATCTAAAACTCGCGGGGAGGATGTGATGTGTCTTACTGATTCTCCCTGAACTCCTTTCGGTCCTCGAGATCCTCGTTCCCCTTTCAAGCCCTGAAAGAGAAAATCATTACCAACTTGTGCTCAGAATGTGCTCTAACAATCAGATTTCCTGATAAGGTATCGGCCTATATGTTGTAACAACGCTAACATTTTTCATGCAATAACCTTTAATTGCTTTGTTCGTTTCCTCATTAGCCAAGATCAAAAATACCATAGTACTCTTTGTTTATCCCTCCAAAATTTTGCAAGAGCATTGTTTCCAGTTTCTCTTGGGACCATTGTAAGTCCCAAGAGAAAATAAAAACAATGCTTATGCAATGTTGTTAGTTTTGATATTGGCTAATAGGCTAATATCATCTTTGTTCCTCGCGTCAGTTGTTTTCTGCCCCTGAGAATGAATGTACTTTCAAAGTAAGAATCGCTTGTTTTATGAAGCTTTTTTTTTATCCTCCCGTCTTTTCGGAAAACTATTTATTTGGACTTTTGAATTGAAGTCTTTATTTTATGAGGGTATCACGTAAGGCCTGGTTTTCACTAGCGACGCAATCATAAGCACAAGCGATTCTTGGGTTTCACTCACATGATCAACAGCCATGTTTTTCAACGAAAACAAAAGAATACGTTAGCATAATAATAGCTTTTAATTCCCAGAGGATTGGACCGGGACACCAATATGGCCGCCATTTCATTGTTTGGGGACACCAACATGGCGGCCGTGACGTCATGTGAAATCCAAGAATAGACGCAAGCGCATTTAATTGTTGTTACTTAGAGTCTTTTGTTCTAAAAAAGGCTCTAATGAACAACAAGCTACTGAGTTTGCGTATGCTTCTTGTGCTTATGCTTTGGTCGCTAGCGAAAACCAGGCTTAATAGCCATTGGCTAATCAACTTGTGGCCCTAAGTCAGACCAGGCCACAACACCGGGAACTCTGTGGCCTGCTCTTTTCGGTCAGTGTTGGATCTTTTTCCGAAATAAGCCCTCCTACTAAGGAAAACAAACAAATATATTTGTAATACCCTTGTACTGAAGACAACAAATATTTGTTACCACATGTGTAGAGACACCGAAGGCCAACTTGATCTACCCAGTTTCCTCATGAGAGTCTCGGATCTTTAAGGCGCTGTTACACAGTGCAATTTTTCGAGCAACTTGTCTCGCAACGCCATTTCTACAAACGTTCTGACACTACGAAACAAGTTGTTTTACGGATGTTACACTGAGAAACGTTTCACGCAACTTGTCTAGTATCGATGATCACATGAGGTTAAAAAAACATTTTCATTGGCTGGTGGCGCAAACCGTTGTGACACAAGTTGCAGGATGCAGTTGCAAGTTGCACAATGCTTAAAAAACTCGTTGCAACCCTTGCAGAAAGTAGAACTCAATTCTACTTTTCGCAACGGTTTCTGCAACTGGTTTCGCAACGTTTTTGGCCGTTGAAAGGTATGTTACACTGTGTAATTTTACGTGCAACTTGTCTCGCAATGGCGTTGCGAGACAAGTTGCGCGTAAAATTGCACAACATAACAGCGCCCTTAGTCTGCGCATGATAAGAGGCTATTCTTTTCTCTCAGACATGCGCAAAAGAGAAGAGAGTTTGACCAAACTAGGCGCCTCTGTTTGAGCTTACTGCAGATATACATGGTTCTCTATAAAAAGCCCAGGGGAACGCCTCTCGTTTTCTAAGGGAAGTTATAAGGGGCATAAATTCAAGAGGAAAGAGAAAAAATAAGGTGCCTGACTTTCTGGTAGGGCAAAGAAAAGGAGGTCAGTGACATGTTCATTACAGGGTCCTTAAGCAAGACCAACGACGACGGTTAGGAAAATGAACGTCACCTAAAAATATCATCAACTTCCCATAATAATACCTCTGTCTTATTAGTTGTTAGTACCGAGGAGTATTTCACGAGTTTTGCCGTATTTTGACGAGCTTGTAGGACAGGTCGAATACAAAGAAAGAGCACGCGATTTATTATCCAACTTGTATTGCAACCAAAGGA
>NC_090870.1:52252021-52257021 GCF_036669935.1 Montipora foliosa
GATGGCGGCACTCGGGAAGTTTGAAAGCCAAAACAAGCGTTTTTGAGATTCAGTTTTTTCGGATACAAACGCTTTCATTGGAAAAAGTTTGGACAATTTTAACTGCAAACATTATGTTCTGTGGTTTAAAGTTATTTTGTTGTTTCAGTGGAGGTTCCCTTTAAAGCGTGCGAAGTGACTCTTAAAAGCGGTTTTAGTGCTCGCATCGTCATCGTGTGTCTTTTTTTTTTCATTGCCACATATGGGACAAAAATTATTAAGGAAACGGAATACTCGGTTGGGAAACCGTAGTACCCGGAGAAAAGCCCTCGATTCAGGTTGAAATCGACTAAATCTCAACCCACATACAACTTCAGAGGTGGGAAGCGTAGATCAGTGATGACCACTCCGCTATCTTGACTTCTCAAAGCGTACAGCACAGGATTTTTCCAGACGAGCACCCATCCAGATATTAACCCTCTCCAACAAGACTTAACATCGGCGAACAGACGGGATCCGGTGTTAAATGCGTCAACAATTGCCGATTCTGTGTCCAGAATTCTTGGCTTGCACTCACGTGATTAAACGGCCATGTTGGTGTACAAAAGAAAAGCAAAATGTCGCTCGCGTTTTGCAAAATTCACAGAAGACGTTTCGCTATAGTTCAGTACACCAACGTGGCCGTCAATGACGTCAGGTGCAAGCCAACATGTAGCCGAACATGTGACTCTTACCGGTCGACCAAGACCTCCACGTGGGCCTACATCGCCAGTTTCACCCTGCAACGCAACGAGAAAATCGTCAAAATGAAATCACCAGTTTGAGGGTCATTATAGTATGAAACGTCCGGATTCTATTCAGATGGCGGGAGTGGTCTAGTGGTGGGAGCGTTGGATTTGCAGCTAAAGGAGAGACCTACTGATTCGCAGCCGCCTAATTACGGACTGGAATTCTATCCCTAAAGAAGGTTCTTGTGGATAAAGATTTTGGATAAAATGACGTTTCCCTTGTATATTTAAGCCATCGAATTCTTACGCTAAATTGTAATGACAAGGGCGGTCTGGAGCTGTGAGTAGGCGTGGGATTTGTCTCATATGGTTTACCGGTAGGCAAGGTCGGTAGCAGAAAGCAGCGAAGGGCCAACTGCGTCCAAAAGCTATCGCACGGGCCGAAATCCCGGGATGACTCGTTTGGTACGACGCTTCAGCGCCACGTCTGGAGGTACTGCGTTTTTCTCTCTTGTTCAAATATTTCGTCAGCGCATGCGTAAATGTTCTGGCTCTCCGATACGTACCATAGCAAGAAGAGATGCTGGTTTTTACCCGGAATTGACATTTCAGTTGATTGTACAGGCATAAACGCACTCGTAACGTAAAAACCGCGCGTGTCTGGTGTTCTTCATATAGAGGTGAGAGATGGTTTCATGCAGACTGGGACGCCTAAAGTGCTTTGCGTGCTGTAAGGCAGCATGGCGGTTCACCAAAATCTTTATCCACATGCGATTATGCGATTATGTTAATAAGTAGTAGGAGTTCCGCAAGCCAGTGAGTGTGGAGTAACACAACTGCATAAACTTACCGGTATCCCAGGGGGACCAGGTCGCCCCCGATCACCACGTACCCCAGCATCCCCTTTTGGCGGAAGAGTCTACAGAGAGATCAAACAAGTTAAAAGTAAAATACATTTTCTACTTGCTCGACCTTACATGACAATTATGTGAAATAGGGCAGTTTTCAATTGCCTTTTTAAAGCAATTTCGTGAGTTCTTTAACGCGCATAGCTGGATTAAAAATCACGAGGAGATTTTTCAACCAATAAAAGGAAATGTTCCTCTCGCACAAGGATTTCGGCACTAAGCGCCGACTTCATGTATTCCCTTTGCACTGTGATTGGCCCATTTGATTTTTTGCGCCTGCGGCGGGCGACTGCAGGGCTCAGGTTATTAGAGATACCTAGCAACGCGTTTGGAGAAAACGGTAAACGTTTGAGTAAAATTTTGCCCTTAACCTTTATCTTTAATTGGATACTCCTAAATCAGAATTCACTATACTAGGAGTTCAACTAGATAGCTGTACCACATAGCACAGACTTCAAAACCGGGAACTCCAAGCCCTGCGAATAGTGCGTGGGTTCTTTTACGTCCCACAGGGTCATTGACGACTTGTGAGATGGGGCCTACGGTTTATCGTCCTTATCAGAGAAGACTAAAAAGTCTAGCCATTTGCAGATGTCATTAAAAAGCGTGCTGTTTCTCGTTTGCCCTTTCATGTAAACGCGATGCTAAATCTCTCCATTGTTGAGGGTATCCCAGGGATTTTGGGGAACAAGAGAAGATGGCTAATTTGATCTAGGGGGAAATAGCAGAACAACCCTTACCCGAACAAAATATCTCAGGGAACAAGGGAACACTCAATGGCTCTATTGGTTTGCAAATTATTGAACACTTTCTTTGAAGTGAGTTTTGAAGTGTTGCCTTACCGAATCAGTGAACACGCTGGATGGAGGAGGATTCTGAGGAAGTCTGTAGACCCTTGGTCTGAAAGATGCAATTTTTGAAAAATACATAATACATTCGAACCCCTCGTCAAAAAGATGATGATAATTGCTCTCTTACCCAGGACATTGCTGCTAAAAGTTAAACACATTTTGCGCAGTGCGTAGAACGGCTCGCTTCAAAACTCGATACACTGACTTGATTGAGCGCCTTCGTCAGGTTTATCGCAGTCTTCCTGAAGAGCATCTCTTGTTCAGGTATTACGATGTGAGTTAACTCCGGAACGCGGGGAATACCAATATTTTATTCAAACGACATATTACACATCAATACTTTCATGTTCAGTGGAGTGAAGACGGCGCATAAAATCTACAATTTTGAAATCTGGAGAAACGTTTACTTACCCCGATTGCCTTTTGGTTCGGCTCAATATCTGGCAAAAGGTCATAAAATAGGATCACAAGATTGCAGTTAACCTCTTAAAACAACAATTCTTTTCCGGGAAGGGGGGGGGGGGGGTGGAGGGTTTATGTTAAATTGTATATTTGGGTTGAAACAATCCAGGAGATGAGACTGTAATGATGATAAGAAATCTCTGCATTACAGTGTGCTTCTTTCAAGGAACACGCTCCTTGCCGTGCTCCTTGCGAATAGCGAAGGGTTTATTTAGTATCGAGAATTACGAACACGCAGCCCACGGTTTGTAGTCCTTATCTAAAAAGTCTTGAAAATCTGAACACTTACAGAGGTGATTAGTAAGACAACCCTTGCTCTATAGCTCCTGAACCCTCAGTGCTTGGTTGGCCGTAAGAACCCACAAAGTAGTACAATGCCCAATCAACTTGGCCAGCCAGTAAGTTCTCAAAGCGGTGATTTTCATTGTCAGCAGACGCTTGAAAACGACTGAAAACCCCGGCTCACTTCTTCGTGGTAATACATTCACCGTGATGTACTTTTCAGTCCTAGAAAAACTTGCATTGCACTTTCTTCGAGCTTCGAGACCTTGCACTGGGACCCCACCTCTGGGCTTGATGATGTTCAGTTTTAACGAAAGTATCGGATCACAAGGTACTTTCTAATCTCATTGCGGTCATGCAACTAGGAAAGACCGCTCAGATTCTCTGTAGACTGTAAAGTAGGGTGCATGAGTTCTCTCTCTTCCTTATCAAACCAGTAAAAGGAAGGGGGGTGGGGGGTCATTTGTACCCCAGAGGAAAGATGGGACATTACGTTTGACCATACTGGCGCATAATGGCGCTATGAAACAATTATTTGCAACGGCAACATATATAATCGATCCCAGGGTCTCTGCTCTCCCTTCCAGTTTTGAAGAAAGACTTTGAGACTCATTCAAAAGCAATATTCTACCCACCATTTCGTTGCTGTCATCTAACGAAATCGCTGAAAGTAAAACAGTCAAGGAATTAAAAGTGTTTTCTTAACATTCACGTAGCTTAATATCCCATGACAGTTGAGCTAGCCGGGAGCTATCTGGGTTCAAGTGAAAACAATTTAACATGTAGTCTACGTCACGCTATCTCTTTGTTGGGGAAGCGTTACGTGACATCCCAACGGGTAATTCCTAGATAGCGTTATATTAATGAGCGCGCCTTTCTGTTATAACATAAGGGGTTTATAAAGTCTTTATACAATGGGTCGTTCGATGTGACAGGAAAGTAGCAACTCAATCTAGACTCGAATATTGCAACAAGAAAAACAGTACTGCCTTGATTTAAAAAGTCTTGTTTAGACGAAAAGCCACCTTCTGGTCATATCCGGCTTTTTGCAAAATAATATAATTGTAGGTCACTAGATTTTAAGAGTCTGTCTTCAACTTTATTTTTGTCCTTTTTTCCCAAAATCCTCGTACTTTTTTAGAACAAATATATTCCAGTTACAGCAAAAAATCTTCTTGTTCTTTAGGAAATATTACAGTAAAGATTTTCGCGGAAAAGCCAAAACAACGTAGTATTTCATGAATAAATGTTTGGCTAAATGAATGTTTTCTTTTGTTCGTGGGTAAACCAGACTGGAGAGGCGACACGAGGGAGCACGAGTACTAAGCAGAAAATAAAATAAATGAACTCTTAGCATAAATGCTGAGAAAGGTCGAATGACAAGGATTCAAAACTGCGAGGACAATGAACAGCTTACTGAGTATTTAGCAAGCATTCAGTGTCATTATTCAAATCTCGGCGAGTTCCGATGTTCAGTGCATAACTATACAAGAAACAATGTCCATCACTTTTTTAAGCAGAGAAGTGGCTTTTAACTTTAAAATTGTAGAATGGAATGCCAGAGTTTAATATTTTGAAAGGAACGCGTAACGTGAGTTTTACAAGCACCGTTGCAAACAGTCAAGCATTGTCTTCATATCAGGGCATAATTTACTTCTTTCTGTCTTTCAAGACAGTAGAGAATTTCTTCCCTGAATCGAGTATGCTTCTAAAAAAAGTGTGGGTTTTCGAAGATTTAAATTCTATGCTTACCTTGTTGAATGCAAATAGCAATCCACAGCATCGAAGAA
>NC_090870.1:52264521-52269521 GCF_036669935.1 Montipora foliosa
AAATCTGGGTACAAGGTTGGAAAACGAACTGCATCAGAGTAACTCTTTAGGGGGCGATCAGAAAGCATAAGCAAGCCCCATCCCCTACTCAACTACTAAAGATCTGGGAAGACATCAATGTACAAAACATTGGTGGATGAGTTTTTTACACTCATCCGAAGAGAACCCGCTCTTAGGTTTCAACTTCGACTGGATTTGAACTTGCCAAGGCATTTTCAATTTGTGCAGCAGTCATCTCGTGAATTACGTTCTTTCCAAATTCAGCAGAGCCCCTCCTCTTTAAACTGAAAATACAAAGAAAGGCCTAAAAACCTAGTAGCAAGCAGCACAAAAACGGTTTTGGGCATTGATTTAAATTTGATCTCTTTTTTTGCACGATTTTTTGGTACCCGTTTCGTTTCCTTCTGGCCAAAATTCCAGAAGAGTAAGGGACTAGGAACGAAAATTGAAAAGTTAATTAGCCTCCTTTCCCATAAGGCGGCCATCTTGCATTCTCTTGGATTCTATATTTTGAGGAACATATTATGGGATACTCAAGGGGTAAATAGACACATGTTGGTAAAAATACGTTTTGGTGTTATAACTTTGAAACAAGTTTGATCTTTTCTTTATCCCTTGCTATACATTACGTTTAATCTCGCAACATGTATGCATTTGCCCCCTGGGATCACTCAGAACCATAGAACCCAAAATGGACGCCGGAACGGTTACAAAGTCTATGCTACAAAGTAGAAGGGAACCTCTTGACACTTACACGTATTAGTTAACAGTTTTCAGGTCTATGCACAACGGCTCTAATCTAAGATTTTTAACGCTTTCTTAACACCCTCACAAGATTGATTGGTAAGGGTTAACGTTCTACTTGCCGCTATATTTTTGATGGGACGGTTGAGATCTGATCAATCGTTTACTACTTACATGATTCCTGCCACTATCATTACCGAAATGATCACAATGAGTCCAATGACGATTCCCAAGACTGTCCAGGTCCAGTCGAACTCGCTTTTGGTTTTGTCAGTGACCGAGGGTTTTGTTGCTTCTGATATTTTAAACAAAGGAAAAGTTCAATGCATTTGTGGGAACTTAAAGGTCGTCCTGTAACATCTTGTTTTCAGTAGATTTTTCCCCCACAGCAATAGTTAGCTGCCTAATTTAACTAAAAAAGCAGGCAACGGTTCTAGCAAATACTTACTCATTAAAGAGGTTTGCTATTGAAGAAAACAGAGCTTGGTCCAGGAACCTGTACAGACTGTTAAGTACGTAAGAGGGGGTATGGAGAGGATGCGAGTCACAAAGAGGGGGAGGTAGGGAGGACCTCTTAGCATGTGACTTCCAAACAAATTCGCGGCGCCGTGACCTTACGGGTCTCTGGTTAAGGCGGGAAAATAAACGATGGACAAGCCGCCAAAAGGGATAAACCAAAATACAAGGACAGAAACCTATGAAATTGAGCACAATGGAAAACCACCATACTCGACCCTCGTAAAAGATATTGAGTCATAAACTCAAACCCGGGCCACATTGATTGAGGACGATTACTCTCAGCACTGCGCCAACACCACTCCCCTCCTATGACAATCAAATGTTGTTGTTGTGGTGGGGGGGGGGGGGGGTGATAGTAGTGATAGCAACCAATATAGTTAATAAAGAGCGGTTTTCAATTGAGTGTCAAAAGTAATTAGCGAATTGCTTTGGTATGTGATTACTTCACTCAGTGATTGGTTCAAAGTTTTCGCGCCACTTTTTCAACCCATGAGAAGTGGAACCAAAACCAATCGTGTTTCGCGTGTGCACATTTTCCCGCGCTTTGTGTCGGCTACGTGTAATTACTTCAACGCCACACGAGCAATTGTAACCAGCACCTTGTCTCAATCAATTGTGTGCGCAGCCTCCGTTGTTTTGTTCACAAGCATGGTAATCTGATTGAGAGAGTCACCGACAATTGAAACAAAATTAGCAGTATAAGGTTGCGCATATTTCAAGTCAAAAAAGGCCAAGACTTGTTAGTACCTCGAAGGAACAGGACAGGCCATTTTCAACCCAACCGTTTTGATATTTTTCACTGAGGTTCGGTGGTAATGATAACTTAGACCATTACTCCATAACTTCTCCCCTTATAGCTAGCAAAACGAAATTTCCTCTCTCAATTTTCTTAAGTTGATGAATATACGGATGTTCACCATTTGCAAAGTATCTCAGTCGTCTTAAGCAGTGCCTGAAATAATCTAAGGAAAGCTGCAGTTATCAAGGCAATCCTGTTGGTAGTTAGGGTTTAAGATTTAAAACGCACTTACCAACTGATGTAGAAGCTGTGCTTGTTCCAGTAATTAAGGTGGCACGTGGCGAAATGATTGTCAGATTGCGAGCAGTTGTCAGTGACGATGAGACTGTTCCGTGAGTGGTCAAGGGAAGGCCACTGGTGACAATTGTAGATGATGAAGGTGATTGGGTCCCAAGAGAGTTCGAGGACATGAGAACAGCAGCACTGGATGAAACTGACAAAGACACTGTGGAGGTCCCATTTGAGAGCGATACTGAAAAGGTCTGAACACTAATTGAGGATACCACGACGGTAGCGTCAACAGTGACAGGAGAAGAGCGTACCGGTACTTGAGAAATGGTTGTCGAAGCGAATGCAGATGACATCGGCAAAAAAGCTAGGAATTAAGAATAATATAAAACTGTAAACACCCCATGTTAGTCTCAAGTTCACATCGCCGAGCACAAGCGCTCTTCTGATATTAAAGTAGATCAACTTTTAAGGCCCCGTCCACACGAACCCACATATTTTCGAAAACGGAGACTTTTTTAACCGTTTTTGCCTCCCGATCACTAAAATACGGCCTTTTTTGGTCACCGAAAACGATGGTTTTTGAAACGCTCTCCAGGCTGTAAATTTTTGGAAACGGACGTTTATCGTATTCTTGTGGACGGGAGTGGACAGGTGAAAACGGAGGTTTCGAATACGATGACATCAGAGCCTCGTGATACCGTAGAGAGCGCATGCGTGCTGCATGGGTTTTTGAATCGTTTTTTGGGTATTTCGTGTGGACGGGCAAATACAATTCGAAAATGCTACGTGTGGACGCAGACTTTTTCATATATGGAAAAAAAATCTACTCTTCTGAAAATATCCGGACACGCGTGGATGTGGCCAAAATCAAATGAGAGGTGAGACCGCAGTTACTAGGAAAAACCCTCTCAGGGCGGATAGGAACCAACAAAATCATCAAGCCGCATATTTCGATGAGACCTGAAATCGATGCTGTATCAATCAGATATCTCCAGAAATGCCCCTAATTAGATGCGTGAGGATATCAATAAGCGTCACGAAGTGTCCCATTGCCCTTCTCCCCAACTTCAACATCAATCACCTCTCAGAATACAGACAATTAACGTCACAAAGTGTCCTCCAATGCCGCTCCTCAAGTGAGGATAAACAGCTGCATTTACGGTAGGGAAACGTCGTGTTGGATGTCACAATTGGGCATGCACCTTATTGACCATTTTCGAATTGTCACGGCTGGACTGGATCTAGCATGAAATGGAGGCAAATGCGGGCAAATCTTTTCAAACACCGTGAATTAATTTGCCCGCGTTAGCCTCCATTTCATGCTAGATCCAGTCCAGCCGTGACAATTCGCATTAGCCTCTATTTCATGCTAGATCCAGTTCAGCCGTGAGAAATCGCTTTAGCCTCCATTTCATGCTAGATCCAGTCCAGTCGTGAGAATTCAAAAATGGTCTATTAGGTGCATTTTTGGACGGGATCAATGTGGTGAATGGCTCACCAATGAACCAACTCCACAGTGGGTATTCTAGAATGTAGTCCCACTTAACTTTCACACTCGCAAAACCCACCCATTTGGTGGCAATGCAAAGAAAAAATTTGCCACAATGTATAACTGCATAAGCAAGAAAATTTCGAGTGGACACGGAAGGAAAATCGGTATGGAATTTGTCTTGAGGTTTCCATTGAGTAAATATAAAAACATCAGTCATATACACTTTTAATGGGACACCTGACGTTGCCGATTGCGCGAACGCGACGCTGAAATCTCTCTAATAAATTACTCCTTCAACGTTCAATCAGCCTTGCTCCTTTTGCGCTTTCCCACAGTGTATGTCCATTACGATCGACTCAACGTCCTCTACATTCTGTTTACTCCTGCAGTGCAAGTTTGGAGAAGCAGTAAAAAAGACAAGACAGGGCATTTTTTTATGAAACAAAGAATTTCCGGAATGCGTGACAAAAGCGAGAACAATCTTATTGACCCCGACCATGTGTTAAACACCACTCCCATTATTTTTTGCTTCAAACCAAAGGGAAAAACTTATATAGAGCTTGAGAATTATCTTAATCTGTTGTCCGTTTCTTCTGAGGCTTTGAAATTATGTCGAAGAATCTGACAGGGTATTACACAAATTTCTCTATAAAGACGCATCTAATTACTGCACGTCGTCTGCAATTTTAATTTGAAACTACCACTAGGTCAATAACAAAATAAGAAATTAATAGCAAATGTAAATGCATTGTTTGTGTCTAAAATGATGAGGAAGATGTTATCTTGGACCAGGATGTAAATTGAGAGGAGGAAAGGTTGAGTTGTTTGATCACTGTCATGAAGAAGCCACACAAGGAAGTCAAACCCGATCCGCATTCATTCGACGTTGACCCGTATTATGAGATCCACATCATGTTGAAGAGAATAAATTCCTGCGTGGTACAATGTGTCTTCGAAAAAAGTTAACAAAATTTAAGAAAAACAGGACAAACATATTTTTAACTGAATTAAATGAATGCATGTTTGCAGACTAACGTACGTCCTATTAGTGGATTTTTTATGTTTTGAAGGAGCTTATTCTACGAAACTCGCTCCTTCGTACACATTATGGGCCTCAATGGAACACATGATACTGAATAAGAACACAACGGCGAGGCAACAACAGCTTTGCAATCGACCCAAGATTACACAAAACAAGAGCAAATTCACGTAGCC
>NC_090870.1:52279521-52282021 GCF_036669935.1 Montipora foliosa
AGTTTTTGACTTTAAGATCTTTCTCTGCCAACTTGTCGGCGAGGCGCTCGAAAAGCTCGTGGTCTTTTTTTTGACTCTCTTGTAAAAATTTCGCAAGATCGCTGTTGGACTCAGCCGAGGCAGCCTTCGCTTTCTTTACAACAGGCGCTTTTCCTTTGCTCCTTTTTTTGGGACTTTTTGGGTTTCTTTTTAAGTTCTTTTCGAACTCCTGTTCCAGGTCTGCATCGCTTTCGTGATCGGCTGGAATATTTGTTTCAGGTGAAGCTTCAGAGTCACCAATTGCAGTTGGGTTGGCATCTTCACCGAAACCACATTCGACAACTTCTTTCGGCGTGATGTTCGGCTTGGATCCCAAAACTTCATCGATCTCGTCGTAGCATTCGAACGATTCCCGGGTGTTGCCACTTCGGGAATTGTGGTCCTTTACTCGTTTGTACTCGTCCTGAAGGTATTTAATGCGAGCCTTACACTGCGTACCAGTGCGGTAGCTTGGTATTTTCTGGTCTTTAAGAATGGAATTGAGCTTCTTTGCGATGGTGTCCCACACAGTGCTGTTTCTTTTCTTGCAGATAGGGATATTGTCCCTCCACAATTCAAGTAAATACCTTGTCTCCGCATCTGTCCAGTTAGAGCCACGGTTCCTGTTCGTAGCTCGTGGCTGTGGATTTTCTTCGTTCGTTGTGCTTTCGCTTTCGCTTTCGCTGCTCGGGACTGAGATTGTCGAGGGTGACACATGTGGCATAGGAACTTGGTATGGAAGAATTGCTGGTTGACCGTAATGCGGGAATTGATTCTGCATGCCGACGCGTGTGAAACAGGTAAAGCCGAGGGACGAGGGGTAACGGGTCCGCAGGAATTGTAAAACGGCGAAAGAATTGGGAAGTGTTTTGCAATTCATCAACCTGGTTTACAAGCATACAAGCCCGGGGGGGGTACTTTAGGAATTTCTGGGTGGGGATGTGCCGCTGGGACCCTGGAACCCTTAGCCTATACCAGAGCTAGTTCAGCTGAATTTTGCTACCCTATGCTAGAGTAAACTCCCACCGATTTCCGTCTAAATACCGATACTTGAGAGTTAATAATATCCAGAAGTTTCTCATGATAGCCATTTATTGACACTGTTGAGGCTGAGTTGCGCAAATTTAAACTTTGCCGACTCGACTTTTTAATATTTTTGAGCGGGAATTTCTGGTTTCCTTAGTCTTGATAAAATCTTCAAGCGACTGGTCAGTTTCGTGAAAAATGATACCCTATTCTAGACCCAAACGCTCTGATTTATATACCCTATGCTAGAGTAAACTGCTTGAAAACCATACCCTTCACAGCGGCACATACCTATATAGCCCATATATGGCAGTACCCCCCCCGGGCATACAAGGTTTTGTTTGGAAAGAACCACGAGGCGAGCGTCTGGAAAATAAATTTGCCAGATTGTTTGGCAGGCATCTGTCACTACAGGCGATCAGATATTGGCTGCGGTATTTGTCGGGTCAAGTTAAACCATCTTGCGAGGTAGTATAACTCTGCGTGAGTTTCCTGTCTTATAAAGGCGAGAAAACCCGTTGTTTTTCCTTGTGAAAACAGTTGGCATTGTTAACTCTGTATTTCCGGATTTTTCTGACTTTATCTAGCTAAAATTGTCCTAGTGTAAACACAACCTATTGACCGAATGCCGCTAAAAATGGCCGCCAACAAATTATTCTTTTGTCTTTATGTTAATTAGCCTAACTAGCCTCGTTTTACACATGTTTCGGATGACCTTTTTATCATTACGAAATTACCACTCAACCAAAGCATCAAACTTGGCCTTACAAGGTCGTGCAACACGCAAGCCATAAGAGTCTACTATTATTAACTCAAGATGTACAGTTCTCGTTGTTATCACTTCTCAAGTGATGACATCGTGAGACAAACGATAATATACAGTGGAACCCGAATATAACGGCCCTTTATGAAGCGGCCACTCTCCATTAAGCAGCCAGTTTTCAAAGTCCCGATTTTCAGTTTGCTCATACAAATACTGTATTTGTTACCTGTATAAGGCTGTATTATGCCGCCACTTCTATTAAGCGGCCGTGGCCACCCTGTAGCAGGCTGTATTAAGCGGCCACCTTTGAACAGAAACTAAGCCACATGTCATTTTATGCAGTATTTTATTGTTTAAAATGCGATCCATCCTCAATTTAAAGAAATAAGTTAAATAACACCGTTTTACCTTTTCCTCTGTTAACTCACTTCGATGCTTTAAAAAATGTTACACATATTATACCGTTAACAAGGTGGTAATTTTGTTTAAAAGTACTAATCGCTTGAAAGAGTGTTGATTGTCCTAATGTTTCCTTGCGTGATGTCTTTGTGTATGAAGTGCCTTTAAGATTGACATTAGACCACGCCTAGTCAGTATTTTTAGTGATCCTGTATTAAGCGGCCAGTTCCTCAAGTTCCGAGGGTTTCCGTTATATACAGATTCGACTGTACTTCCTATTTTACCAATACATAC
>NC_090870.1:52284521-52287021 GCF_036669935.1 Montipora foliosa
GCGCGCGGCCCTAAAACTTTTAGGAAGCCTCCATTTATTGTCACCCACAAAGTATTGGTTTGTAATGGACGACAATTGTTATACTCATTACCCGACTCCAATAATTTGTGGGTTACAGTTGTCATTCGTTACAATACAATAATTTGTGGGTGACAATAGGCCTTATTCATGATTACGAAATATGCTTAAAATTCACCACCAAGCCTGGTTGAACAAAATTATTCTCATTATCTGGACATGGAATGCTGTCCACAGGTGGGTTTTCTTTACAAGTTTGCTCCTTTCGCATTTAACTTATGTTAAAATTTGCAAGTCGAGGCTTCGTGGTGAAATCAGGTAGTCAGGCGTTATCGCGCATAAGGGCTGTTGTTCCTCATTATGATCGAATAATGTATGTATTTTCTATTGGTATGAAAGGTATTAAGAAAAAGGATAATGATTGCGGCTTTAACACTCAGTCTAGCGTTAAATCAAGTTCTATTTGTTCAGTGTTCCCCTAGGGATTCAACACCAGTGAGTTGACACTAGAGTACTGTCAACACCAGTGTTACACTGTGTTTCTCTCAAGTGTGACCGCAGCCAATGTATGGGTGGTTTTCACGTTGCGTCATCGACACGATGTTGGTGGACAAAAAGAAGAGTTCTCTCATTAGCTCCTTTTGTTCGTCCACCAGCAATTCTTCATTGCAACATTGTTATTTGTGTCTCTAGAGATTGTTTGCAAACAACCCATATATAATTGCCTATTTATAAGGAGTTTTACACAGCATTCATTTTCTCTATCGCAAAGTAGTCTACGAGTTACGCGCTGAGTTGTTTAAAGCTTATTTTGAATCCGTTGGTGATGTCCGACACGAATAGCCGACACAAGAAGATAACTCGGTGAGTTTGCGACTTCTGAAAAGCATGCGTTGGTTCAGCAAGTTTTGGGCTTTTTAAGTATTAATGTCAACTCAACTTGATCCTCAGGGAAAGAAACTCCAGGCAAAACAGGCGTTTGACACAGACACGGTCCAACTGAAATACAAAGGAAACCAAAATCAAGTTAAGCTCAACGCATAGCTCGACAACATATTGGACCAGATACAAGCATCGAACTGAAGAAACCAACAGCAGCAGCATTTTCTCTGTCGTTACTGAGGACAAAAAAGCTCATCTACAAGCGGAAGCAAAGATCGTCGATTGGTACAAAGACGTCGAAGACTGCGAATCATAACGTCGGAGTTTGCGTCCACGAACAACAGACAACAGAAGCGGCCAGCAATGAAAGAAATTGGGCAAAAGACTTCAAACGTGTAGATGAGAAACGGCAAAAGTCCGCTCACGCCTGTCTCTGATGATCATATTTTTTGTGGTAAGTCTCAGTAACTTGCTTTAACATGTATAGTGATACTTGGATTTCTCGTGCTACTCTACAATAGTATCGATCTATTCTAAATGCATTTTGTTGTCTAATTAATAGAAAACAAAAAGGGTAAAACGTACGTTCGCTTCAACGAAGTGAATTAGAACGTAAAAATAATTTGGTTTCTATTTTCCCTGAGTGATAACTTGTAGTGACCTGTAATAAGAGCATGCACGTACAGTAGTGAAGAAAATATTGCAGGCTCAGAACATCTGAACATAAGGTCGATGGCCGTGGGACTGACTGTGGTCGATATAGCGTGTGCTTTATCCCAACCAAACTGATGGGAAACAAAGTTGATCCAGCTTTTTCATCTGATGTTACACAACAAAGAATGAATTTAAAAACATGTGAAAGCAAAATACAAAATATGTTTCTCGCCATGCGTCATCAGACGAGTTAATTCCTCAATGCTTGGACTGAAAACGTCTAGATGCACAGGGAGGGGAGGGGAGGGGGAGGGGGGCGAGTTTAATGTCGGATAGAAGCGGGCATTGGATATTTGCTCATATCAATACCTGTTCAGTGGCACTGAAGAACACTTAGATGAAAAAAGCATGCAACTGAATCTCTCTTTGAAATAAATCACGCACGATCTCAAGAAAAGACACATACATCGTAGACTTCATGTATCGTAGACTTCAGGACATAGCTATATTTATGTTCAAAGTTAAGCAGGGCACCTGTCCAATTTATATAGCTAATGTATTTAAGCTATATGATGGAGACTATAGTTTGAGAAATGCTGACTTTGTAATTCCACGTTTTAACACAGTGACGTATTAAGTGACGTACGGCAAGCATTCCATCGCGCAGAGTCCCCTAAAGAGTGTAAAGGCTGATTGTAAAGGCTGAATGTAACTTGAATAATTTTAAGAATTATACAAGAAAATTGAATTCATCTTCAATTATGACAGACCTGACCTGTGGGTCGGACTGTTTTTATGCAGTTCTTTAAATTATCCTCTCAGTAGTTTAAGTCATTTTAATAGCAGTTTTAGTCAGTTTATAATTGGGGTATTTTCAGAAAAGTTTATAGATAGTCTTTTGAAAAGTGTTAGCAAATGTATATGCTTAATATTATTTATTTAATAT
>NC_090870.1:52292021-52302021 GCF_036669935.1 Montipora foliosa
TTTATGCCGAACTGTCGTGTCGTACTGTCGCGGTCATGTAATATCTTCTCTATTTACAATGTACATGTATTTAGATCAACTAGACCCGCCGTGAGGGTACACTGGGTTGCCTGTGGTACGTGCACCGTTCCAGACAATTTTTTTCAAGTTGGGGGGTCATTAAGACCATTTAAGGGGTCACCCAGAAGTCATATCAGCAGAGGCCCTTTGGCTCACAGGTCCTCACACGTTTGTACGACGAAACAGATCTGTCCTTGCGTAATATGTAGCTCTAACAGTGCACGATATTGTTTTGGTATTATCTATCATTGTAGTGCCATGGTAGAAGTCTTGGGTAAATAGCCTGAGAAGACATGCGGTTAGTAGCAAAGTACTGAACCCACAAAGATTGAAGAAAATAAATGGGAACTGAGAAAAATTGGCTTCTGGGCTGACATTTTGATAAACTTCTTTTCACCACAAGTTTAAGCGTGCCCTCTGAGCATCCGACAGCTTTGTAATACTAAAGTTTACAAAAAATCCCCCTATTCGGCGGGGTTAGTGTCGAGATGGGTGACCAAAAACATATACTCCTTCGTAAAACAGAAGCATTGGACCGAAAGTACTATTAACGCTAACAAATGCGAACTCAGCAAGGTTTTGTTAGCTTGCTTTATGCAAAAACAAATATTGCGGCAAAAGTAAATAAATATTGATACACAGTTTTTAGAAAGAGCAGAAGGAAGTTTCCAGGACGGTCACTCGAGAATAACATATTTACGACATGAAAACAACATTAATTTTGAACCGTGAATATAGGATATAAACAGTTACGATCAGCGACAAACATTTTGGGAGATTTTTGCTACGCTCAATTTTGTTATTGTACGTTTTGGCTGCACAAATAAATCGCAAAATCGAAAGTGACAGCGCCGGAATTCAGCGGGCGTCGTGATTAAGTTACCGCGGCATGTTTACTTGCCAAACAGTGAAGCATCTGTGTCAAATGATGGCAAGATACCGGGTTTTCGTAAGTTTCTTAAGTGAGTAAGTAAGTGTTATAAAGTTTGACAATAAATGAGAGAATTCAAAACAAAGATCACAATCGCCACCATTGTTTCTGCAAAGTCAAAAATTTCATAGGATTGTAGTTACTAAAAAGGAGCTTCATCGATATGGTATTAAAACAGACGATGAATGTCTCTACGGTGGTGAGAAGGATTCAATTGACCATACTTTTCTTAACTGCCGATTAGTAAAGATTTTCGTAAACAACGTAATTGAATGGTTTAACGCCGCCAACAACTCAAAATTTGCTCCAACAATTGAAGAGAAACTATTTGGTATCCCATCGGGCCCATATGAAAAAGAAATACTGAAGAAATTTAATTGCACAATCCTATTTATGAAATACTACATATACACCAGTAAGATGCAAAACCAAGCTATTCACCTTTCTGTCTTTGTCAATAAAGTTTTATTTAAGTACAGAATAGAAAGCTTTAGATATTAGCTACAATAAATGCTCCTCCCAGTTTAAGCGCAAAACCATACATGAAATTACTTAATCATGTATAAGAGAAATGTTAACGTCAGTGCTTCTGAAACCGATGTAAAGTACATTAAGCTATATAGGTAACCGTTTTTGTAATCCATTGTAATGCAGGAAGCCAATAAAGCACATTGAAAAAAAAAATTTACTCTCCAAGACGAGGTTATTTATCACCAGGTAATTCCATCATTTTGGAAATAGCAGCTACTTTATTATTCACCGGCGTCACAATTTTTTGCTGATTTTGGGTCTCATTTTGTTGAAACTCAAGCACGCTTCCAACAGACCTGTTTATTTTCATGAAACCTTTCCCGCTTACAGAGCAATACTAAAAATATCCTCCCGTATCACGTTTCAACCTTAAGCTCGAAAATTCAATACACAACATGATATTATAATTCACAAAGGCAGACAATATCACAGAATCCTTTTCCAGCGAAACATTTTATTGAAACAAACAACATAAGATGCACTAAAACACCATTCGCGTTGCAATGACTATCGACGCCATTGCTGGTTAACGAGAATAACAAACACACGAGGCAGAATGTATATTTATATTTAATTAAGTTAGCACAACAGAAAAACGCTAACCTCATTTTGACACGAGAATGCTTTACTATTGCCATAAAAACTATCCAGTTAAGCTCGCATATTATAAAACATGATGAATTCATAAAGGCCATCTTTTCCAGCGAACAATTTTTTGAAACAAACAACATATTTGCTCTTAGAGGCGAAAACCTCTTCCTATTTCATTGCGTGCGTGAAGACAAGAAACTCAATAGTGTCAAATTACCATGTACTTCAGGTTCAAACCCTTTCCTGAAGAACCTTTTCCTTGAATAACAAGAAAATGCTTTACTATTGCCATAAAAACTATCCAGCACACATATCATAAAACATGATGAATTGATAAAGGCCATCTTTTCCAGCGAACAATTTTTTGAAACAAACAACTTGAACATATTTGCTATTAGAGGCAAAAACCCCTTCCTATTTCATTACGTGCGTGAAGAGAAAAAACTCAATCGTGTCAAATATGCGCAATATTACAACAAACTAAAATTTCAGGATCAAACCGTTTCCATGAAGAACCTTTTCCTTGAATAATGAAGCACAAAATAGACGACAAGCTTTCTTTCAAATAATTCTTGGGTGTCACATTTCCAATTTTTTTTTTCCCTGAAGACTGTGCAGAGTTGATCACAGATCCACTTAAGGTGTTCGATTCGTTCTCTGTCTTTGTTGAACCCATAAGTTACCAGAGAATTTTCCATTTGGTTTCAGTGTTCTACGTAACAGCACACTTGGTAAAATTAGAAATGCAGCTCACTTTGATTTCGGCTCCACGGGCGACAGATTGTTGTCGAAGTCCATTACTCGTCGCTTTTAAGATTCCACCGCCTGTCTTGTTCAGTATCCAAATGACTTGCCATTATTGAGCTTCATAAGGGTATATTTTGTTCCAAGATCCACTAAAACGCCATTCGTGTTACATGACTTTCGACGCCATTGCCGGTTAAGTTTATCATTCTACTGTGTCCACCAGAGAAATCTACGCCTTTTTACTACCCTCTCTATCCTAAGAAAATACGAGCAGAAGACTCTATGCACAAAGATACCACTTAGCAGGGGAGTGACAGGCAAGATTTTTACCGACACGGAAAAAAAAAAAAGAATACCGAACAAATGTCACCCACTTTCCGACTGGGATTGCCATACGGCAACCCAGTAAAAAGCAGATACGTTTTTCTATCAGCGACCGCTAACCACGACTGCGAACACGACAGGACCACTAACCGCGACCGCTAAGCGCGTCCACCAACCGCGTTCGTTAACCGCGGTTGCCAGCCGCATCTGCTAACCGCAGTTGCCAGCCGCATCTGCTAACCGCGGACGACAAAGTAACCAACACGCCTCGTATATATAGTTTACGTCATAGAAAGTGCTTTGTACGGGGTTTTATTCACGAGTTGTTTGTGTCAAAAACCCGAACGAGCGAGGAACGAGCGAGTGAGGGTTTTTGACACAAACAACGAGTGAATAAAACCCCGTACAAAGCACTTTCTATGTCGTGAACTGTTTATTACACATAAGACGAGAATTTTCATTAAAATAGTTTTCTGAACGCAAATTAGAAACAAAAACTCACTAACAATAGAACCAAATGCAAATTTAATTTAATTCAATAACGAAGTGCGATTTGCACGAGATGCACGAGTGATTGGCATGTGAAAATGAGGCGTATAGATTTGTACAAATGAGCTTTATGGAATAAAATTCTCATGTTATGTGTAATAAATAGTGTTTTGTGTCTCTGATAGGGTTTCAATATCGAGGGATAAATTAAATTTAACCAAGGCTGTGGAGTCTAATTTCATTCAGTATCTAGGGGTCTTCATCATACATTCCCCTTCTTGGTAACACTGTTTCACGGATCAAATAGACCTTATTCATAAATGGCGGCCAATTTATAATTCTTTTGTCCAAGTGCAAATTAGCCTTCCAAGCCTCGATACCATACAGTGAATTGGAAAGAATTCTTGCTCTAAAATGAGGCTTGGTAGGCTAATTTGCACGTAGACAAAAGAATTATAAATGTGACCGCCATTTATGAATAAGGTCTAGGCGTTGTCGCCTATTGACAGTTTATTATTTTCTTTTAAACATTTGATTGACGTTTGTTTTGTACCGCGTCAAAACTGTATTTCACGTTTACAGCCAATTTTTGTCAGATCTAGTGTGTCGGTCTTTGGCATCGATCGTTGCCAGAGCCAACCAGAGGAAATAACCCGAAGAGGTAACCAGTGAAGAGAGACTTTTGTAAGTGAGCACGATCCGCCACAGAAGTAAGCTTTGATTGTATTGTTTTTCAGTCGGCTATATAATGTTAGCGTCAAATCGTGTCAGCCTTTTAGTAGTAAATCTTTGCAACGTGTACTCATTTTAGATCGAATAATGTCAACCAGTCAACCTGAATTAATAATTGAATGAGTTGACATTATACGATTCGTGATGATGGTCTAACCATTTTCCCCATGTGGAAACAAATACCTGAACACTTCACTTCTAATGCCCAAATACATTGAATTCCAGGGGCTTGATTGCCAAGGGTTGTTTGGCTAGTTGCTTTGTGTTAAGAAGTAATCCAAATTCGTTATCAATACAAATCATCTTTCGGTACAGTTGTTGTCACTCAAAACTGACAATATTCTACGTATTTGGAGACCATCTTTGTCAATACTTATATATGCAACCGCTCATCCGGAACCCTACAGAAACTTAAAATTTTAGGCCTATCATAGGTATTTAACTTTCTTTATGCCTTGCTATGCATACCATGAGACTGGATTATCTGTTGGAAATTGAAGTTGTAAAACAGCTAAAAATTAAATCGCTCATAATGACATAACTTTTTCTTTTTCGTTTCTTTGAGAAAAGCATCTCAACGTTTCCTCGACCGTTGACAGCTAATCAACTATCCCATTACCCAATCATGCATTCACCACTGTGAATGTTGTGAATGGGTTTAAGGTTCGGAAATTTTTGGCTGGCTCACGAAAATCTACGTTTCCTTTCTAGTATTTGTTGTCTTTGGACGTCATTTTACAGTTCCGAACTGATGATCAAGTGAGTAGTGAGATATCGTGCAACCTAAAAACCGCTGAAGCTAAGACCACAATACAAAAAAAAAATATGCAAAACACAGCAACACGAAAACTAAGCCCTTTTGAAATCACCATATAGACAATGAAAGCGTCTTACTCATAAACTTACGAGCGTCACCGTTTAGTTGCCTAAAGAGTCATGGCAAAAAAAAATTATATCTTTGATTTTTTTTTCTTTTTATGTTCAAACGGAATGATATGTATGTATATCCATGGCCATGGAAATAGCAGGAGGTAAAAAGCGACTTAATTATTTTAGTGTTAGTGAATCCGTCAGTGACAACTTGCATTTTACATATCATTAATTTCAAGTTTGATTGCCACTGTTTTGTGTCTGCATTCTCGCCTTTGCGAAATTATGGCTCTTGTCCTCGTCTTCATTAAAGAAAGCGCAAGAAAGCTTGTCCTTCTTTTAATCATCCTCTCTTGTCGATGAGTATACAAATACGGGTTTCTTCCCAGAAATTCAAGTCGTATTAACCCTAGGACGCGAATATATATTATTTAAAAAATCAAATTGATGGCTCTGTGCTGAGGAACGCGCAACGAGCGAAACCCTGCAGATAAAACCGGTTTGGAAGATGCGATTTGGTCTTTATGCAAGGTGATTTATTTCTTGATGAAATGGTATATGAAATGAATCATATATGAACTGCGGATATGAAGTCAAGTGAAGCTATGATCTTCGCAGTTATGAGAGCAATTTTTGCAATTGCGTAGAGAAGCCTGAAAAATTCAGGACCCCGTTGAAGTCCTGAATTTTTCAAGCTTCTCTACGCAATTGAAAAAATTGCTCTCATAACTGCGAAGATCATAGCTTCACTTGATTTATTTCTTAGTAGTTGCAAAGCTGAAAAAAAAAGATGGTGAGAAGGAGATAGAAACAGGGAGTACAGACAATTATAACACATACACATTTGATCATTGCGGAAATTGAACACTTCAGAGGTTGTTGTTGTTGTGTACTGGGTAATAAAGGTTTAATTAAGTGTCAATTGTCCACAGCTCGTACTGAGAACCATGACGTTTAGTTCTGTTATCGAAGAGATGAAAATTCTAATACGACAGTGGAAAGTGACGTCTATGAACGGTAAGTCTTTGTACTAATCACACTGCTCGCTAAGTGTCAGGAGGCGACTCGGTTTAGCTGGGGAAAGAAACGGCCCCAGCACTGTGGAGGGCCGTACGGTTTCTTGCGCAACAACACGGCCACTATAAGGAGACTATAATAAGGGAAAACTAATACGTTTTCTACTTTTAGCCCCTTTACTGCATTTTCCTCTTATTTTCTTTATTCGAGTAACCTCCCATGTAATGTTTCAACAAGTGGAGAGATATCAAAATCAAATCAAATCAGGTAACAACGCAACGTATGAATAAACTATACAAAGTTAGTGCTCGATACCAACGATACAACAACGATACAAAGATACAACGATAACAATAAAAATGTCACGACGATATCGATGCGACCGCGACGATACCCAGATCCCAATAACGATAAAAAGTTGACATAGACCATTTTACGGATACGGCGGCCATTTTGAAATCCATTCACGGTTTCAAATAGCCATTATGGGATTGTAGGCCTTAGAATCCCATAACAGCTGTTTGAAACAAGCGATTTCAAAATGGCCGCCGTATCCGAAAAGTGGTCTACGCGGTACCCATTAGGAATTGAGAACAAGGAGACTTTTAATATATATTCTCTTTCTTTTCATCCATGGTGCGTTTGAAATCTTGCTTTATCTTTTAACTGAACAGGTTTGAGTGGATCTGTGATCGCAGTTTTGGCCCTTGCAGTTTTGCACGAGTGTCTCAATTCTTATCACCGCTACCTACGCGTTTCTGACAGCAAGTTACCCACGTTCCAAGCGCCATCAAAATTCAAAAGGTCTGGCCACCAAGTGGGTCAGTACGCAGCTATTACAACGCGAACGGCTCTCGGGATTGGTTCAGAAAACAATGGACACAAAGAACGATACAAAAGATACAATGGACCCTAACTCTAAAAAAAATAGTGCTGCGTTTTAAAGGGATCCAATGAAATTAGAGGTTGTAAAGAGCTGCGTCCTATCTCCACAAAGTTGAATAAGTTATTTATCCGTACAGGTAATCAAATGATTTCCGTCGAAATTTGGAATGATTCAGTTAGATTTTATTTTTTTCCAAAGATCGATTAAATTGTCCGTAGGGCGGGTGCAATATTATTTGTAGTCCTCGAAAAATTTACTAATGCTTACGTCTTCCAAATTGCACGAGAAAATCATGTGATTACTTGTTAAAAACATACATGGCATAAACTTGAGATAGTTAACGTAATTAAAACCAGTTTTAACACTTTTAAGTACAAGTCTTAGCAAACTGTACTATTTGAAAGGATTGAATCTATCCAACGGTTTCACTTAATTGTAATATTATGATACCATATGAAACATCAATAAATGCTTGACAAGATGCACTCATTAATGTGACGTTTAAGTTACCATGGTAACAAAGGGCCATATAAAAACGCTCTATATTTTGTCTTTTAAGGTCTCGCTAAAGGTAAGTTTGGGCGTCTCGTTCAAATTTTTTGTTTTTGCAAATCTTGAATCGGTGGGCTGTGAAGAATATTTTCCCGAAAAAAAATTCTGAAAAAAATTAATTTTTTAAACCGCTAAAATTGCCTTTCTTTGTTTCCCGCCATAACCTGTGCGCGAGAAATGATTGACGTATCATGTCAACCACACGTAAAAGGATTGGGTGCCTTAGGGCCGATTTACACGGTACGACTTTGTCGCATGCGACAACGGCTTACGACAGGCCCACGGCATGATTTACGATTGTTGTGTACGTCAGAAAAAATGTCGTAGCATTTTAAAACATGTTTTAAAACGCTGCGACAATCGTAAGTCATGTCGTAGGCCTGTCGTGAGCTTGTCGCATGCGACAAAATCGTATCGTGTAAATCGGCCCTTAGAACATGCCCGAACGCTCAAGCTTAATAGCAGAATTGGCTTTTAAGTAGGGGGCGGAGTTTTTCGGCAGACCGTGAACTGCACGCGAAATCTTCAAACTCCATTTCTAGGAGTTTATTTTGAAGCCAAAATTACAACTTCTCGGACCTTCTGTCCCGACGGGTGTTAAGATATCGCTTCCAAATTTTCAGTTCTAAGGGGCCAACCATTTTACTTTTTTTTTTTTTTGGGGGGGGGGGGGAGGGGGTGTGTGTCTATTGCCCCTGATCACAAGGCAACTTTTTTATCTCTAGAAATTCAAGGAGATTTCAAAAGGGGCCCAGGGTCCCGGAAATTTAATAACCAGCTGTTGGAGGATGAAAACGTCGTTCAACTTGTTAACAGGACATATCCAGAAATTTTAGAAAAATATAAGGATCTTGAAAATAAACGATTACTTTGGGAAATGATTAAAATGGAAATTCGTGCCTTAACTATAACCTACTCCAAGAAAAAAAGGCGAGAAGTAAAACAAAGAGAAATAGAATTGCAAAATGAAATCAACGAGCTAGACCAGAAAATATGTAACGACCTTTTCCTTGATACCAATACTTTGAATAAATATGAAGAAGCTAAAAAGCAACTGAAATATTTATATGACATGAAAGGCAGAGAGACAATGTTTCGTTCTAAATCTCGCTGGATAGAGCAGGGAGAAAAGCCAACAAAATATTTCTTTAATTTAGAAAAGAAAAAATATGAAAAGAAACTAATCAAGGGACTAAAAACTGAGAATCCTGCTGAGCCATTAACCAATATCAAGGACATAGGTAACAAAATTGAGGAACACTTTACACAACTTTTGAGTCGTCAAATAGTGGAGGATGAAACTTTGAATGAAGCTAACTTTGACTCATTCGTGGAAGAGCTAGAGATGCCTAAGCTAACAAAGGAAGAACAAGATCTAATGGAACACGACTTATCAATTGAAGAAATTAAAAATGTTATTAAGTATTTTCAAAAGGGCAAGACTCCGGGTGACGATGGCTTTCCCGACGAATTTTACGTAACCTTTATAGAACTAATCGGACCCAACTTGTTGGATTCTTATAATGAAGCCTTTCAAGAAAACAAACTCTCGATTTCGCAACGAAGAGGAATTATCAATCTAATCCCCAAGGGCGATGAGAACTTAAACGATTTAAGAAATTGGCGACCCATTACTCTTCTTAATGTGGACCATAAAATTCTTGCAAGAATCATAGCAATCCGTATGGAACCTTTCTTGCCAAAACTAATTCATCCTGACCAAACTGGCTTTATTAAAGGAAGGTATATAGGGCAAAATATTAGGCTTCTAAACGACTTAATGTCGCACACCGAACGCAATAATATTTCTGGTATCTTTCTCTTTGTAGACTTTGAAAAGGCTTTTGATTCGCTAGAATGGGATTTTTTGCATAGGGCTCTAAAAGCTTTTAACTTTGGACCAGCTGTTAGGAAATGGATTACAGTCCTCTACAACAATGTCGAAAGTGGAGTGATGAATGGAGGCTATATGACTAATTACTTTAAAATATCAAGAGGGGTACGGCAAGGCTGTCCGCTAAGCCCATACTTATTTATTCTTTCTGTCGAATTGTTAGCACTGAAACTCCGTTATATTCCAGGGTGCAAAGGTGTCTCTCGTCCAAACTCTCAAGAAGTGAAGCTATCTCAATTTGCCGATGACACAACACTTATTTTAAGTGATATAGACTCCCTTAAGGCTTCTTTGCATTGTATTAACATTTCGGTGAAATATTAGGTCTTAAATTAAATGCGACAAAGACAAAAGCTATGTGGATTGGATCGAAGAA
>NC_090870.1:52307021-52309521 GCF_036669935.1 Montipora foliosa
GAGATAGAAAATGGGGGTCACTTAGTTCGTTTTTGAGATAGAAGCGCATAAACACAAAATTTAGGGCGTTTTTCGATGGTTATTTTGTTACCACGGTAATTATTAAGCAATTATTAGTGTTTCATATGGTACCATAACATTGCCGTTCAATGCAACAATGTTGTAGAGTTAATCCTTCCGTATAAGAAACCGGCTTGAGCCACCTTAAGCAGAAGCCTGATAACGCACATGTATCACGCAAGCAATGAAAGAGAAATAGACCTTATTCACGATAGCCGCCATGTTGGACTTGCCTTTATCATGCAAATTAGCTACACACAAACAACAGGGGGCAAACAACACAAGTTCGAGAGGTTATAATGAACATCTTAGCCACACAGATGATTTGTTTCACGTTCATTGAATGTTTATCACCTTAGTAGTAAAATAGATTGCTTACACAAGTTACTTCGATGTATTTTAAGTGAAAAATGAGCAGACAACAAAGTAGAAAGACAGAATGTCGGAGGCAATCAAAAGATATCAAATTATTATAAAAGGTACTTAATTCTGAATTCTAAAATGTACTTTTTACTTATTTCGACAAGCCGATTTTCCGCAATTTGCCTTTATTCCAATGTTTGCCCCCCAGCATAACACATGGCTAATTTGCATGACAATTTGAAAACCAACATGGCGGCTATAGTGAATAAGGGCTATTGCGCCATCCAGGGCTTGCGTTAGACTTGCCATTTGACAGTTTCTTTGATCACTGACCAACCAGAATTCTTGGTTTGTTACCTTTTTTTTGCATTAAATTATTGCACAATTTAAAATGAAAACTGCATTTTTGATTGCCAGTCAGAATGAAGACAATTTTTCATGTATATTTTGAGAGCAAGATTATGGGCTAGCTCCAATGCTAAAGTCTTCTGTAGCTGCACAGAAGTCCACACTTTCCATATCTCTCCTTGGCGATATCAAGGAAAATAACCAGAGGCATTTCTCTCAAAAGCGTCGAAAACTTTTCGGCTCCGAGAAGCAATTCGTGAAGTTACGATCTGCCCATCCTGAAAAATTGAACTTGGAACATACTTTCAAGACCAGAAAATACGAGACAATAGCCCATTTCCGAGTTCTGGCCTGCCCCATCTTCAAAGCGAGTCTAAGTGCGAAGTTTTTGTTATGAAAATTAGTTTTCATTCATATGTAAAGTAGAACTAATTACCATTACAAAAACTTCGCACTTAGACTCGCTTTGAAGAGGAGGCAGACATGAACTCGGAAATGGCCTATTGAACTTACATTTTCTTTTCTTTACTTTCAATGTAGGATTAAAGATCATATTTTGAGGACTGGCTCTTACGTTCTATCAGCCATATGTGGTTATCTCTTGATGTTGGTGGTCGGAACATATAACGTCTGGCTATTTGCCTCAATTGTGCTTGGGGCAGCCTTCGGGTATTATTTGTCAGATCCGCTCTTCACGTCCTATAGCAGCATCGAGTATCGAGATTCAAAAATTGAACGCCGAAGAAACAACGACAACTATAAACTTATAACATCGACCTGTAACAGGTGCTAGCCATGAAGAGATAATAACAAAAATGAAGTTAAGCAAGTATTTGGGGACACTGCAGGATCAAATCAAGTATTGCTGTTTGAGGATCGAATGGAGGAAAAGCACGCGAAGAAAAATCTCTTGCAGAGTAGAGAACCCGCAACTGACGAACCCTATTCAATGCGCTAGACACTTTTCAACCTAAAAGCACCAAACTTGCACAGATGACCAATAGGCCTTTTGCAACAAACGATCACATGGTATAAAATCCGCCATGCTGGAGGGCAAGCTCATTATTATTCCCCCACTGGGACATTAAAACAAAGAGACCTGAATCAGTCAAGCTTGACTTGCTTGCCCTCCAGCATGGCGAATTTTGTACCATGTGATCGTTTGTTGCAAAAGTCCTATCTCAACGTTATCTTTCATGTGATGGTGTCAATTTATCGATTGGTTCAAATTTGAAACTCGCCCCAGTTCCCTGCGCCATTCCCGAATGGTCTGTAATCGAGTGATTTCGATATTATATCATAATCAATCTGTGAAAAAGTAGTATGAAAATGAAATATGGTTCGGAAAACTTGAACACTATAAATCACGAAATTCACGAGCAAGTTCATACGATTTTTTATTTATTATATACATGCTCAACATAATTCTACTCCATGGCTGTGTTTTCAAAGCAACTTCCGTAACCCCTATTGCACTCTATATCCCATTTGTGCATTCGTCAGTGACCAATCAGAAACGCGATATTCTGTGTAAACAAACTATACTACACTATACTATACTATATATCATTAAGAATTAATTTGAATTCGGAAACGAGTTATCGTGAAATCACAGCCCTCTCATTAGTAATGGAACATTTCTGCGAGACCGACAGAACAGAATACTCCAAAAAGAAAAAAAAAATGTCTACGAGAAAGACAAAGAAATCATGGTAGCAAGCCACGATGA
>NC_090870.1:52317021-52329521 GCF_036669935.1 Montipora foliosa
CGCAACATTAGTTAATTCTCCTGTTAAATGCAGATTTCCGGGATCGACGCATCCAATTATTCAACGTACAGTGCCATTATAAGAATAAAATTGAAGAAATATTTGAAAAAAAAACATGACCAACGTGCTTGGCCTTCTGTTATCTGATTAAAAACATTGCGAACAATACAGGCCTTACGCGACACGACATTTGTGAAAAACAACAATTTAAAACACTCTGGTATCAATTTGTGCGATCCGTTGCTAGAATATGTGCAAACAGGTATAGCAAAATTTAGGCCAGAAATCAAGTTTAAACATGACCAATCAAGACCGACTAAAATCAAGTAAAGCTCCGATACTTACCTAAAATAGACCTTGCCTTTTGCTTCCGTCGAATTTCATCTTCTGTTTAATGTCACTCCGGAAATTTCTCCAAGTTTTCTGTGTAAATTAAAGCGCTTTCCAATGTCCTGATCCTGATGACACACTGGCCGTTTTGCAGCTCACTAACTCTGCATTCTTGTAACGGTCACATCATGCATGATTCAATAAATCGCGGTCCAGTACTTTAAAAAAATGCTTAACCCCACACCTGGCTCGTTGTCGAGTCTTTCACCAGTCCTACAAATAAATCTAAAGGAAAAGATGCCGAGTAAATTGATCAGTGGACAAGAAGCTCCAAGATGCGGTATTCAAATCACACCAACGTTTAGCTATATCCAACGACCTTTGTCTACTTGAGGGAAGGGAGCTATATTGAAAAGTAATGTCACGAATTATGCATATTCACAAACGAAATAACAAAGGACAAAACTCTGAGGAATTTGGTGCAGTAGTTATAAATTCCCATACCTCGAATAAAATGGGCTGTGAATAACTTTGTCAGTTGTTTTTTTGTTAAGTAGGGGTTCGTTCGTTTTTAGTGTATGCAGTTCACGCGTCATTAGTCATAGATTAACGGAAATTTCATACTGTCACAGAAGTTTATTGTTTAAGTTAACTGGACTGTAACAGCATAGTTTACAATATCGGCAAGCACAAGCCAAGCCTCATGTTACTGTGGAAACCTAGTCGAATTAAACTCCTACGCCATTTCGATTCGAGCTGAATATTTGGTGCTTCATAGCGTAGCTAACAGTTTGTCACGATGTCCGAAAAAAAGGAGCAAGAGAAAGTGTCATCTTCTTTTACTTTTATTCACTTCCTCAATTCATTTATATGTCAGCCGATGAACAGATTTTTTTGTTCGAAGTACAAATTGAATTATGTTGTACAGTAAAGCCTCGGGTGTTCGGAAAACGAAGACATAGCAAAGGAACATCGAAGACCCGGAAAACGAAGAACACCCAGAAAGAAAATTATTAGTTCTTGTTGTCACACAATGCACCATAAATGACACACCGGCCATTGGAAACAACAGGAAAACAACAGAAATGATGCATTTTGCCATTTACTGTTTGGAATGCTGTATTTCTTTTAGGGGGTCTTCGTTTTCTACATGTGTAGAAACGAAGAGCCTTTGGAAATTCACTGAAAAAGACTCAACAGCCATTGTAAACAACAGGAAATCAACAAAAATTTTGCTATTTACTTTTAAAGATGTTTTTTTTATTGGGGTCTTCGATCTTCGCTTTCCACACACCCGTTCATTCTCCTGTCAAACAAAATTGACTCATTTGTTTGTAGCCGTTAACGGCTGCGAAGGAGACTATTTGTAGATCAGCTCCTGGCTCTTGTATAATGCATAACTAGTCATCTCACGTAAACATATCGAACACCTAGAAAACGTCTTGTTACATTTTCATTAGAAGCGGAACATACATTTGTAGTCCTGTCCTTCCAAAAGTCAATAAATTCAATGTAATATGTACAGTGTGCTATCAAGTAATTTAAAGGGTAATAAAGAAAATGTTTGCCTTTGTGTATTAAAATACTTCTATCAAGGATATAATCGCATATAGTAGTAACTGCTGTGCGTAACCACATACTCTGTACAGCAATATTTTTTTATTATTGTTAATGGCATTAAACATTTTAAAAAATGGTCTTTGCTTATCATAACTTTAAAATACTTAAATCTTCATTTTTTAGCCACACTCTGCTTCAAATTTCTCAAAATACACTCTAAGTGCTTACAAGTGGTTCTAACATATTACACTGCTTTCATCATTTTCAGGGAAGTTTGAAAATAAGGGCGAATCTTCTCACCAAAGTCATTACCAAAGAGGTAATTAGAATAACAATAATAGTATTGGGAAGATCACTGACTGCTTCCTCCGTTATTAACAATAACATTGAATTATAAGTTAATAAAGATCAGAAGGTACAATTTTGGGTGATCCCAATTTCTCTTGGTGATCTTGAGAGAGTAAAGGCTGGAGCACATCGCTTGGTGCTTGTACAGTACACTCGTGGATTGTACGATCCAGGCCCCGGGACGGGTTCTGTTGAAGACACAGCAATAAGAACAATGAGCCACTTGGAGAAGAAATTAACTTAAGAATCAGTTACATTGAAGGGGACAATTAGCTTTTGAGTGGATGTTGAGGCTAATAAGCCACTGACTACAGAGCCAGCCCCCACTGCAAAAGTTATCTGGGGCTGGTTGTTTGAAGACTGGTTAGTGCTAACCGTTGGTTAAGAGGTATCAAAACCTATGTTTCCATGGTATTTAATGCTGGTTAGTGCTAACCATGCTTCGAGCAACCTGGGCCTGGAGTTAGACAGAGTAACATCTATTAAGGGTGCGTTCGATTGACCCCATTCCGGAACAAGAATATGCGGGGTGATGATTTAAAACGGTATGTCTGGCGTTTTGAAGCAGCAAGGATAATAAAGATATGTTTAAAATAGCATTTTAGCAGGTGTTTGACAATTTTAATGTGAATCTCTGTAAAAACGAACGATTTCTAACTTCTATTCCATGTATTCCTATTCCGGAATATGGTCAATCGAACGCACTTTAAGTCTCACTCCTAGGGGTCAATGCATTAAGGGTAATTGATTAGTCCAGCCCAGGTTGCCAAAAGCATGTTTAGCACTAACCAGCATTAAATACTGTACCAATTTTGGAGAAATTTTCTTAGCGATGATAAAAGAGGACAAAGCCATTGCAGTAGAATAATAGATTGTACAGTACAATGCATGAATATTGCAACTTAGGCTGTGCAATTCCCACTTTGCACAAATGGAAACAAGGCTGTAATGTCTACACAAAAACACACTGACCTCTTGCCATCCAGAACACAGCACCACCTCTTCTTCCTTGCTGGATTGTAAATGAGGGCGATTTAGTCATTAATTTATCCTTTCGTTCATTATTGTACTGGTTTGGAGCTGGTTCGTCTTCTGACCCTGTTAATAACCAGAGAAAGACTCACCTCTTAGTGACATTCCATTGTGTAAAAACATTTGCATGCGCACAGAGTTATAACAGCTGAATTCCCGTAACAATATTATTGCGGCCACCACCTTGTCTCAGAGGGCGCCTCAGATACTGTGTTCATTATAATGTACCTTACATGATACCTCTAAAATCTTGGTGCATGAATTCAACAATATACCTTTCTTGTTTATGCAGAACTCCAACCTCTTGCCAAAGGTATGTGAGGGTGACTGATGCAAAAAGAGCTGTGGACTTCCAACAGTTGTTCTTGCAGAGTAATGTGCGGGTGATGGCCACTTAAACTGCAAAAAGAAAAAAAATACACATACTTTCTGCCTTCATTATTAAATTTTACTGTAGAGGAATAAAAATGCAGTGTGCTTACTATAAATAATATTGTTTTTTAACTGTCTCACAAAACATCTACAAGTAAAATGTCAGCAACCTCCACTGCCAAACACCACTCACCCTACCATCAAAATTTGCTCTGTAAGTCCAAATGTCTGGACTAGCAATCCACTGTTTGCTCCAAGCTACCCGATCCCCTCCTTTAGCTGTACATAAAGAAAATAAAAATTATCCCAGGTAGAACTACAAAAGTACTATTGCAGTGAAGTCCTATAGACCTGCAAAAAAAGAATAGTACATTGTATCCCCACCTGCTGTCAGATACAGCTTTCAAATGTTTAAGTTTTACCATGTTGAGCTGCAAATTGCACACAGCATTTGCAAGTACCACTAGCTATTGATATTATTATTTATCAATGCTCGCCAGATAAACACCATTGAAACCACTTCAGTTAATCCATTGATTCCGGAACTGCCCCCCACTGACAAGCAAAATCGTCTGGCGTTAGACAGAGAAAAGTCTATGAAGTTCTGTTAACCCTTTAAGCCCCGAGGGGTTCCCCATTGACGAGTAAAATCGTCTGGCGTTAGACAGAGTAAAATCTATAAGTGCCATTTGGCACTATCGGGGCTGAAAGGGTTAAACAGGGACATAGTTTTTTCACGCTGTTAGCTTAACCCTTTAAGGCCCGAGGGGTTCCCCATTGACGAGTAAAATCGTCTGGCGTTAGACAGAGTAAAATCTATAAGTGCCATTTGGCACTATCGGGGCTGAAAGGGTTAAGGCTTTTACTCCCTGTAGAGACATGTTCTTCACTTTTCTGCACAGCAACATTACCCATATCAATGGAGAACCACCCCATGGGAGTGAAAGAGTTGAAAAAGTGTAGCAAATTGGCTACAGTACCTTTTTCTGGTTGAGTTTTTGGTCTCATGGTATAAGACGGTGATTTTGTTCCCCAAGGAAGACCGGAAGGTGGATCATACGTTGTTGGTTTGGGGCCTATCAAATCCAGTTGTAAAGGAGGACGTGATTGCAAGCATTCCTCCAGACCTAGAAAGAAGTTTGTATAGGTAATCACATGATTTCCAGTGCAATTTGGAAAAAATGAGCATCAGTAAATACTTTCAAGACTACAAGTTGCACTTGCGCAATTAACATACATGCAAAAAGTTCATCTTTATTGCACTAATTTCAACTATCTGCAGTGATTTCACTTTTCTGCACTCTGCTTGGGATTAATTAGGGTGTTCTCAACCAATCAAAATGCTGACAGTTTTGCATGTATATTAAATATTACAATGATTATGACATTAATAATAATAATTAGTAAACAATCATATTATTACTGTAAAAAAGAATCGGTATCAAATTTATTATATCAAATGACCTCTTAAATAACTGACTGATCAGGCCTGAATTATAGCTACATCAGGTTGCAGAATTAATGGTCACCTTCCTTGGGCGTTATTAATTTACCTAATATCTCACACACTGCAGCCCACCTTCCCCCTTATCAATGCTGCTTGCCTCACCAATTTTGTAATCTGTTGTAGATGCAACAATTTGCTGGTTGATGAAACTTAACTGATGCTGCATGTAAATGAAAGCTCCTACATATTAAATGACTGGTTTTAAGTTTACTTGCAAATGTCTCCTCTTTCTTTTCTTCGAGAAACGTGCTTGGAGCTTTCTTTGAACGTTCCCTCCTGCAAATGGTAAATTTATGGTAACCTGCTTAATAATTAAGCTCTCTATTTCAAATCAAAATGTAGCAAAGTCCAGACACTCTGATCAGCAAGGAAACGACAGAAAACTGACAAACTCACCTTCCAACCAAGCTAACTGTGGTCAATTTGGCGGGAAGTCTAGCACGATACGTCCTGGAAATCGTTCCAATTTGTGACGTGATAGCGGGAAGCGAGGGAATGTGATTTTTGGCTTTGATGGGTAATGGCGCAAAAGTGTATGTTACTTTAGCCGCCGGCTTTGCGGCTTGTGAAAAAGAATCTGAGGCTGACATCAAGTTTTATCTCTACTCTGCATTTTCCGATGGTGGAGAAACTTTCGACGTCTACGCGAGTCAAAAAAAAATGGGATATATGTTCTTCGCAAAGTGAGCAATCGTCAACCATCAACAAGGCCTCGATAAGTGTCGCTAAGGAAATCACGTGATCGTTGAAATATAGAATGGAACGGATTCGTGATAAACGGAATGAACTGTTTGATCTCGCAGAAGCAAATACAAAGGACGTTTTTCAAAATTGGTTTGAAAAGGATGAAAGAGTAAAGAGACATAAATTATAAGGTGAACGAACATCTCTATACATCTATGTCTTCCAAAAGAACAATAAAAATAATAATTACTCGTGTATCACATCGCGTGGAGAATTCATTTGTGCGCGAGGAACGAAACTCCTTTGCTGCAAGATATTTCTTTTATCTACTTGATGGAGCTGAAATCGGGAATTTCTCAAATACGAGAGCAATCATTCATATGCAGGTTCGAGTCACTTAAAGGACATTATAAGACCACTGAACACTCTTGGAGTTGTAAGATTTTCTCTCCCCTCAAATTCCGAAACACTTCACGCCATTGCGTGACATTTCCGAGAAGACCTGGGTCCACAGCCATCCCATGATGTCACACGCTTTTACGTTCCTTTCTTGTGGAAAATGTTTGCGCCTTTAGCATCGTGCTTACCTTCGTGGTCTGCGTGACATGCGCGAAAAAATGCGCAGTAGCAATGGGCGCGAACGTCCTTAAGTCTGTTCAAATATAATAAGTGCTACACGGCCAACGTTTGCAAAAACCTAATCCTTCCTTGTACTTGTACATGTTCATTGCCGTGACTTTAACATCTTCAGTTCCCACGGCCTGCTCCCGTCTGACCTTGTAGCTCACTCGGTAGAGCAGCGGTGATTTAACCCGAAGGTGGTGGGTTCAATTCCCACCCTGGTCAGAGTTTTTCTCTGTACTTGTGTGGGCCCATTTCCATCAGTAGGGCTAGCGCTCACATGGTTCATATGGAGGGGTGGCGAATGGTACCTGGAAAAACGTGGGTCTCGGAAAATTTTAGCCGGATCTCGAAATCTCGAAAGGGTTTTTGATAAGTCTCGAAGTCTCGTTTTTGCATGGTTTGTTTTTACCCTTTTTGAATCTCGAAACTTTTTACCAAGGAGTCTCGCGCTCAACTAGGATCTCGGCGTCGCGGCGAGTCTCGGATTTTAACATTCGTCACCCCTATATGGGGTAGAAACATAGCACTTTTCATTACACTCTAGTCAGTTAAGTCTGTTCAATTCAAAGGTTAACCTTACACGAGTTAGAAAAGGCACTCCTTTCCTTTTAGAAGATCGGGGATTTTTTTCACTCGAAAACCATCAAACCAAAAACATATAGGCGCATGGTGGCAGATTAAAGGGGTGGAAGAAACACAAGAAGAACATGGGAAAGGTGAGCACTAATATGCGTGGCAGGTGTTCGAAAAGGAAGAGGTAGGGAGAAGGAGAACGGCAGGAGAACGACAAGGGCGCACGTGGAAGAAGGGAAGGAAAAGCCTGCATTTTCCGTTCAACCACTAATTAATATGCAAACATAAGCCAGCTGCGAAATCTTTAACTGTCAAATGACATCGAATCAAAACGTTCACAGGAAAATTGCGCCAAGCAGGAATGTTGTTTACTGCGCCATTATTTCCAAAAAATCTCACGGCGGAGAGTAGTGCGAAAACAAAACACGGTCACCCGAAAAGAAGTTGACTTGTGGAATGTCTCGACAAAATCCTTCCCCTTCTCAACAAAATCCTTTCCATTCCAGGACTGTCAATCCCCAAAGTCTTCAAACATTGAGATAGGGATGATAGATGACGTCAAATATTTGCAAAAACAAAGTACACTGTCTCACAAGATGGATATCATTGACCTTTCTTGTTCTTAGTCCGGTTCCGGATGCCATATTCCGAATTCGTCCCTTTCCCTATGCCCGATCATGCGTGATCAATCCAGGCCTCAGGTCATCAAAAAGCTTAAGCACGCGCGTTTTTGAGACGCGGACGGCAACCGGAGGTGAGTTGCTTTTCCTTTTAACTTGTCTTCACACAACCAAATTTACATTGCTAAGTATCTTTTCTCCATTAGAGATGATTAGTATGAAAATCTGGGAGATACCACTGTCCTGGCATCGCACCTGAAATGTTCTCTTCCGGTTGCCGTCCGCGTCTCAAAAACGCGAGTGCTTAAGCTCCCTAATAAAATGCTAATTGTTGGTCTCTGTTTTGGATTGTTTAGCGTCAGTTGATTAGATTCGTTTCGTTGAGTTGTAATCTTACTTTCTTTACGTGTAATCATTCAAATACAAATGATCGAAATAAATGCCCGTTTACGCGTATAGTAAGTAAATTCAAAGGAATTTTCCGTTAATCCTTATTCGTAACCAATTAAAACAATAACGCCTTGTGCACGCATATTCTGTGGCCCAAAACCTTTTATGAATTTCATCCAAATTTTTAATTTCGAGGGCTGTCTCGAGGAAATGCTACAAAGGTCTAAGCAAGAAAATTTGAACCGTTTCAAGATTTGTAAGGAAGTATATCAAAGGAGAGAGTTCAGAACCAAGTAAGATTTACGCACAGGTCTCATTTCATTTTGCGCACGCCCCTTAGTCCAAACCAACACTGACTTGCGTCGAAATCCCAACTTTAATTTTTAATCAGCCGATTGGGCTCTGAGTTTACTTATTATTTTTTTAAGGTTCTTCCTTGAGATTTGCAAACAGAGAAATTATGCAAGTACGCATGCACGGAGACGACGATTACAGTTGACTCTTCCATGTACGTCCTGAGCTATCAGTAGTTATAGTTGTTTGTGTTTCCGAGTTCCATGTTCATCGTCAATATTACCCAGATCTGACTTTTTTTTCACTTACCTTTTTGTTGTCTCAGCAGCACAATTTCTTTTAATCTTGCTTAAATCAAACAGAACCGTAGTCTTAAAACGCCAATATGCGAACTCAAGCGAAACATATGGTTACCGCAAGGTTGATTTTTTTGTCTTCCATAAAATCAAATCAAATCTTTGAGGCGCAAAATTTCTGGACCATAACGAAATGTGTTCTATCTATGCTTCACTAATACTGGCCCAGCAAACGAGCATAAGTTTCCTAGTTTTTCGTCCTAGTCCAGATCGACATATCGCAACGGTTATACCCTCCATATTGCAGTCAAGTTAAGGCCGGATTTTTTCAAGCCTTTTGACAACTTCCTAACTAACCTAACAGCGAAGATAATTTTAGGCTTAGCATATGTCACATCCGCAAGTCATTACCATAACTTTTTTTGGTGCTCATAAGGCATGAAAAACTGTCTCGATCTGAATTTTCCCTCCAATGATTTCCACGCTCAAAACGCAAAAACAATATAAGTTTGTCATACTTAAAGACCTTTGGGCGTTGCGATCAGTGGTGTACTAAAAGCTCTTTTCTATTTATGTTCTTTCCAGATCACCGAAGCGCACGTTATTTCATATCAATTCAGGGGGTTTTCATCTTACGTTACAAGCGTTTTTCGCGAAGTATGAGGGACTCTACGAAGTCTTTTTGCCTTAAGTCTTGCGGAATCTGGTGGGTGCCACCAGACATTCGACATACAGTCATCGGAAAGATTTTCATAGCACTCGAGAGGATGATTTTCAGCTGGGCTGGAAACGTTCGGTCATTTTTATTGAGCCAAGTTAAGCAATCTCGCAAGGAGCAATTTTGGAGTTGTTTGCCTGTATCCTTTTAGGTATTTGGTATATGTAATTGTTATTCACAACTTAAAACAAATGCATTATGCAACAATGCTGGCCTTTTGCCATAACACATCGCGCTTGCGACCAGAATGCATTGCTCTGTGAAGAAGCCTTGCAATTGGCCTTATCTATTATCGTACATGTTTGTGCAGTGTTCCTCACTTCCGGTGAGGTTTGCTAGGGCGTCCGTACATTTTTAAGTGACGTCATCAAAAAATTATCAATCCTTTTGACATTTGAGTTTATCTCGTTATTAGAACAGCTGAAGACTTATCTTTTTACAAATTTTCAGTTTGATAGGGTTTTTTGTCTTGTGATAAAGCAAGGTTGAATTTCTAAGCTTTTGCGTGACACGATATTAGTTAAAAAAAAGTGACCTATCCGCTGAGATTTTGCCATCTGAACAGGCCTTTGATAAAAATAAGTACTCGCATAGGTGTTTATGAGCCCTCAGAAGATGACTACAGGCTTTTTATAGCAAAACGCGGTGACATATATGTTTTTGTTAGCTTCCCGCCGCCATATTTGTGCCCCTCAGAGGGACACAAACATGGCGTCTCCATGCAAAGCCTTATACATTGGAGTGAAACATTTCTTCGAATATCTCCCTCACGGAACATCGCACAGACCTGAGCCTTTGCAAGACTGTTTGAATATTCATCTTCTATTATCTCTTTGATTTTTGACTTTATTGGTTTTGATGATGGTGTGACAGTGAAAACCGGCAATTAGGAAAGGTGGAGGAAGATTGTATTATCGATTTTTTATTATCCTTTTCCTCCGAGGCAGAGGGAAGTATTCGCTGGAGCATCTAAAGGAAAGCAACTGTTTACACAGAACAGTCATCGATATCCTAAAGTGCTACTATGGCCAAAAAATCAATTCTTCGTTTTCTTTGGATTTCAAAACTATGTTAATTAAACACTCGAGTGACCCAAGTTTTAAGCCTTGATTAAAAAACAAAGCACCTGTTTATTTATATTTATTTATTTATATACATTATTTATACAGAAATTCCATTTCAGCATAGCTGGTTTAAATGGAGATCTGTATTTACCCTCCCAACCATGATACATCACAGAAGACAGACCACAACACCGGCAACTACATGCCCTACTCTTTGTGACAAGTGTGCGGGTTCTTTTACTTTCCACAGGATTATGAACATTGAAGGGTTGTGAGACGGGACCTCCGGCTTATCATCCTTATCCGAGAAGACTAGAGAGTCTAACCATTTGCAGATGTAATTACAAAGGCAGCACTTTCTCCTCAGTTATTTAAAGACCCTGAGTGTTGGTCCGGCCGGAGTTGACCTCACGACCTCCCGCGTGACAGCCCGTGCTCAACCAACTGAGCCAACGGTGCGCGATTTTAACTAAAATTTTCATATTTAATAGTCCACTACTGCTAACTTTGAAATCTTTAGAGAGCTGGATCGAGGAAGAAATGACGTCAAAGACTCACTAGTCTGAGAACGCAATGCGTGTGTACGCGACTAAATAAATATGCAAAATGGGAGTTTCGGGCTTCAGACTTTTAAACTCGTGTTTTGCACATAAAATAAGCTGCATTCACACACTGGAATTTTAAGCCAATGAGTAAATGACGTCACTTTTCCCTAGATCCAACCCTCTGACGTCCAATCTAAGACTCAAAGTAAACAGCCCTTTGGATCAAAGCTAGAAATTGTGCCAGTCAGGTGTAAAGCAAACACACTTTCAAAATCTAAGGAAAAAAAGGAAGTGATTTTTTTATCACAGTAGTACTTTACAAAATCAAAGTACAAACGATGCCTTCCCCTGAGAAGGTTTTGGCATTTGTTGCGAGAATAAAAACGTGGCGAGCCAGCGCTAGCCTGGACCTTTCGCCTAGTTTTGGAAAGCGAAGAAAATGTCCTTGAAACGAGGTCGGATTCTGTTGGATGAGGGCGTAACACGCCACAATCATTTAAGGTCGTAGCGCAAGGGAAGTTTTGTAAACAAAAAAAACACGATTCTGAAATTCGTTTATTTTAGGTACAAACGCCTTCTTTGCGAGAGTGTGCCGTGCAGAGTTACCCTTTTCTATCCAACACAGTTCGCAGGTTCCTGAGACAAAGTATCAAATACCTCAGTTCATGGAAGAGAGTGTCACAAATTTATTCATTCTTTATTACTGCTGCTTTTGTTTGGAAGATTTACAGGTAGGCTGGGCACAAAACAGCATTTTGTATTTTTAACGCGTTTTTTTTTCACTGATTTGACAACCAAAGATGAGGGATGCTGCTAAAGTTTGGTTTCGTCTACAAACCGGCGACATTTTCAAATTTTAATAAAAAAATTAACAGAAAGACCTACCTACAGTATAAAAATCAATTAAATATTCATATTTTTATTTTTTCAATTGTGAGGCTGCCAAGCCTGGATTCCTTAAAAAAATCCATTCAGAACTAATTTCAATTTTTTTTATTGCGCGGCTTTTCATGTGAATGTGTGACCTGAGCCACGGAAGTCAGTTCGGGATCACTGGAGTTCGATAATTATTGCCGGATAACCAGTTTCATTTGCCGAAGTCATTGTTTGTATTGAGTGAGCTACATTTGTTCTCTTCTCTGTTTGAATTTTTTTCTCTTTAATATTTTTGGAACTTCTTCTGGAAATCTTGATTTTATTTCATACAACCTAAGGTGGAAATAATTTTATTTCTCATGAAGCTATTGTCGGGGTCAAACGTTCCCGGAATGTGCAAGCTGTAAACTTAACTTGTGTATATGACTCGATGGCAACGGTTGCAGCAGAGGATACCTAAACTTCGAGCCAGGATTCGAGCTAGGATCCGAGCCAGGATTCCAGCTAGGATTCGAGCTAAGATGAGCTTTCTCCGCTATTTATTCTCGAGTCTCTCGGTTAGGTTAGGTCTCGAATCGGTTAGGTTAGATCTATTTAGGTTGGTTCTAGTCTAGTTAGGTCTACTTAGGGTTAGGGTAGGTCTTGGTTAGGTTAGGTTAGGTCTTGG
>NC_090870.1:52334521-52359521 GCF_036669935.1 Montipora foliosa
CCTCTAACGAGGAAATAAGGAGAAGCTAACACGTATAAGTCGCTAGAGTCCACAACACACAGAAACCTGGTCAAACGTGCTGACCTGTGATGCGGCGGATGAGACACTTTTCTCACGTTCAATGATTTCGAAGATGACACTGCTGATGGCAGATTCCAGTTCACTGGCATCGAAGGCCATTTCACCTGACAGATAGCCGTTCTAAAAAAAATACAGACAAACAAAATGCACGAATAATTCTCTTCCACTGCATAAAGGGTGTGTTAGAAGACTGGAGGACTGTGGCAAGTTTGCGGCCATTGCCAGCCATGTGGGAGCGGTAATAATGACCAACAACTATTAGTAATTCTAAAGCTTATGTAACCCAGAATGTGTTCTACTGAAATTGAATCGCATTAAATTTAAAGTCAAATGATAAATTTCCAAGAGAAAGGGAAAAGACAAATGAAGTAATCACGAAAACTCTACTCGGACCTGAGAGGCCGAGAACCTACCAACTCAACCCACGCATGGCGGTGGCTACAGGAAGCGAGCCTGGAAGACTCGCACACTGGTAGAAGGCAAGTACCCTCAGAACTTTGCCAACTTCGTTCACTCATTTTACAGTTTACGAGTCCCAGGGATCAGTTCCCAGGCACCTATCATCTACTCAGCTTGATGTAGTTGTTGACAGCCTCCATAATGCATTTACTTACAACAATTTCCTGAGTCTTCTTGTAGGCCTTCACCAAATGCGTTGACTTGATGAGGAGGAGGTACAAAAGTCCATTCTCGGGATCCACGCGCATTCTACGAATACAACAAAATGGAAGATTGTAAAACAGTTAGCGTTTGTCGTAAGCAGTCCTGAATGCATCGTTTGAAAAGTCAAGCTAAATGCATATCAAACACTGTCAAGCAAGACAATGTGAGGCTAGAGAGGGAATCCCGCGTATTTGGCCCTATATATTTCAGACTCCTTGAGATGTCACGCAACACTCCCGAAGGAGACTAGATGACAAATCTATTGTTAGTTATGTCACACTGCGTGGTCATTTCAAGAACGACACCTTATTTGCCAGTTGGTGTGAGAGTGCTCCACGCGCAATCTTCAGTACAAAAAATCAAATAAGTAACATGGGGAACAGAGATTCGCCCTCTTAAATCTCAAATTCTATACTGAGTCAAGAGATAAGGATACGTACGCATAACCGTAAGACAATCCTAAGCCACGAACTTGACGCCATATAGGACCCTGCGAATGACACATGCACCCCAAAATTAAGACAGGAATTACAATTTCAGCGATCATGGCACCTTGAGCATGTCAAATGGAAACTGCCTTACCTCCAGCGTGGTTAGACACTCCAAGAAAACCATAATGGGCGCGAGATCGGGATGATCGAAGCTTTCAACACACCGAGTAACTTGGAAGAGAAATGAAGACTCAACCGATCCAATACCCGCAATTTTTCCATGCACAGGATCAGTGACCAAAAAGGAACTGGCTTTCTGCACGGGAGGAACGCTAAAGAATGTACGAAAAGATAAAATTCTTGTTAGTAATAGACCTTTTCGGCTTGTACATTTTGTTTTCCCAATACAGATCATGTGATAATACTCGGGAGGTTTGGTCTTTTGTTTTGTTCATTAAAATGAGGGCATGCAAGGATGAATATGCCTGCATGCACTCTTTTTAATGAACAAAACAAAGGACCAAACCTCCTGAGTATTATCACATGATCTGTATTGGGAAAACAAAATGTACAAGCCGAAAAGGTCTATTGGCTGGCAGTATTGTTGAAGCGAGAGGCAAACATGAGTGGGGAGGGAATTTCGTAGCGCCCCTTGCCATTCTCCGCGCGGCTTCGCCGCCTGTTAATTTGCCTTTCGCGCCAACAATACCGCCTGCTAAGCAGGCTGGTAAGTAATATCCAGGGCCTCTTTATTAGCCTAAGCATGCAAAAATGAATGCGACAACGTTTAAAAGCAGGATACTGAATTAGTAATAGCGACTTAAATTCCTTGCTATAATTATTTTGATGAAAATAAAATCACTCAAGAAGGGAAAAGAATTATGACACATCTTGAATTACTCTGAGTGAGACTAATACAAGGTCATGGGGATCAAGTCCTCTTTAGGCAATGATTTTTTTCGTCAGATTTTTGTTTCGTAAACCGCGATTACCAACGCTTAGAAAATAGTGCCATGTCTGCAATTCCAATCTACGGCTTTCGTATATTCTCTCCATTGCACTTTTGCCCCTTACGGATACCAAATGAGCAAGTACAAGATGGCGTGATAACCCTGTAGCGTTGTCAGTGTGTGAAGCGCAATCTCATCGTCATGGGTTACATGCAAAAGCAAAAGCACGTGATAATGGAATGAATCACGAGGCACGTGTCAATCAAACTACACGATCAAATGTTAATGATCAATGTACTGTTCGGATGTACATGGACAGTTACCGGGGTGAAATATTTGGTACATGATGTAAAAACGAAAACATTCGAGAAAATGAACGGAGAGGGAAGATAACAGTTGCTTAGACCTTACTTGTTGGGTATTTCAACGGAGATGTTTGGCAGTAACTTGGTTTTCCATAGCACATGAGGATTGTCCGACAATCTGTTTACATCAGCGGCCACGTGCACTCGCAAGTTCGACGGGTGCGTTAGGAGTGAGCGCAGTTTCTCAACTTTTGCAATAACCTAAAGCAAATCCGAAAATTACATGAAAAAAAAAAAAACAAACCGGTGTACATACAGAGATTAGAGACGTTTTTGCGCCAGACTAAGCTGGGGCCATCCAAAGACCAAGTACCCTGACGATATTTCTCGACTCATGAGCCCCGACTTTCCACCAGGCCCTGGAGTATGAGTTTCTCGACTCAGGACCAGACCTCTTGAAGAAGAATTGCCATGACCGCTTCTGCTCTGTTGGGTCGTGACGCAATCGACAGACAGAAGGGTTTTCTGATTACCCTCGTTTTACCTCCAGTGGTACAGTTGTTTTTGGAGATTTAGTAAAACATTTCCACGCTCAACCACGAAAAAGGGAGCAGCCATGTTTGTTCTTGGCAATTTTATCAGTTCCTCAGTTGAAACGGCCGAAACTCAAAACAATTTTTGCCGTAAAGAGCTGGGAACTTGTCCGTAACGCGCGAATAAACAGCAAAGTATCTCATGTCAAATCGTAAGCGTGTGTTTGTGAAATTTAAATGGTAACAACGCAAACATGACCGCAGGAATAAGCTCACGTGACTTTTCAGGTCCGCAGTTTTCGTGGACAGAAAAAACCTGGTGCTTAAGTCCACTATTAGAACTACGTTTAAGGCAAACCGCAAATATGGGGATTTTCTTGGTTTAAATACAACAGAAGCCCGGCCGTTAGCCGCGAAACTCGAAGTTTTAAGAGATAAAACAGCATAAGACAAATACAGCAGAAAAAAAAAGCTAATACTTGCTTACTAAGACCCACTGGTCAAATGAAATCAGAAATTCAAACAAACTAAGGTGACAAAGTTGTTACTGTCGTTTATCGAACGCTTCTTACACTGCAACAGTGTCACAAACCTCGGCTGGATTATTCTCAAGGTCGGTCAGAACTTGGTTTAGGAAACTGTACTGTCGCACCATATTGGCTGAAAACATATTGCTGTCTGAAATAGATACAAACGCCAGTTACGACAGCGAAACAGCGCATGCAAGAGGTTAAGAGAGCGAGATTCGTCTCGAAAAAGAAGACTGTTGTTTCCTTCCTGTGGATTTTGTCTTTATCATTCGTTCCAGTTTGCGGCGTTTTTCCCTGCTCGCAGAGGTCTCTTTTCTTTTGCGTTCCCTGTGCTGACGAGTACGGGAAAAGAGACGTCTCATGCCATGGGTCGAAACTCACTGTGTTGAGCATGCGCGGCGATTACTTAGTGACCGGACCCTCACGTGATACTTCATGTTGTGTGGGCTAACTTAACAACGGCGGTATTACTGTAAAGGAATGCGCGGGACACAGAGGGCTCAAGTCAAAGTCATCAAACATATCATGGGGCGTTTTCCCCCTTAAAATGTATTATGAAAAACTTAAATGCCTACTTTTTGTAAAAGCAATGTCTCTGATGAGAGTTTTGGCCACAATTCGTCCCTCTCGTTTCATTCTGTCGAAGAAATAACAAAGAACAAACCATTTCTTAACAATAGCTTTCTTTCAAGTTCTAGCGAGAGGTCACACGCGAAGCACGTTATCGCGTCTCCTTTCGCGTGCGCCCGCGCGCAACATCTCGCAAACACGAGTTATTCAAGCTGCTCAGGAGCCAAAATTTTATGATGGACTCACCTTGCAACGTCATTCATCATCTTCCTGCCGACAATTTCCAGCCTTTCTTTCGTGAACTGAGTTTTGTAAAGCAGCTCGTGCAACCAATTAACTCCTTTGTCGTACTTTTCAACTTCAAGCTATTTAAAAAAAGGAAGCGAATCTCAACATTTGCATGGTTTGGTTTAATTTCTTTTGTTTTGATGCGTAAACCTTGATATCCAATGAGGAATCAGATGAAAACAACGCGTGGTTTGGATACCATATCCAAAACACGTGTGGTTTTTATTTAGATTTTCATTGAGTTTCAAACGTCATGCACGTAACGAATTTATCCATTTTTGATAGGATTTTGAGCTCATGTATTATGAATGAGTTTGAGAAGTACCTGTATCTCATGTCATATCCAAAGCCAAGCAAATTTGTCAAAGTTAACTTTGAAAGGATTCGCATTAGATAGCATTAATGCGTGATGCCAAAAACAACACGATGAAATTAAAGTAAAATGAGGTACAGGCTGTTCTGAATAAACATTGAGGCTGGGCGAGCCGGGAAGCTAATGCCACGGCAATTATTCCCATATCTGTGTTGGCTACTTCACTCAGAGGAGTCTGCTACTTTTTCCCCTAAACTAAAGTAAAGAAAGAAAGATTCTTCCAGACCTAACATTATAGTTCATTTTGACAATGACAGCAGTCGCTTACTGCAGAAGTTCTTATGGCCGAGCGAAATCTGGGAGCGAGAAGCTCCGACTTCTCGCCCATTTTGCGTAACTCTGAGCAGAATGAGCGAAAGCAGTTCCTTACAACCTCTTTTCATTGGATCATCGATATGGTTCGCGAGTGGTTTTGGGACACATTCTTTGAATTCTATGTTCAAATGCAACTACATATACCAACCTCGTTCCCAGGGTCTCTATTGTTGTTGATCGACAAAGAGACCCTGTGAACGAGGTTGCTATATATAGATGTTTAATACGCCCGTGGGAATGATGGGAAACTAGTTGCTTGGCGAAGCTGCTAGTTGCGCTCGACTTAGCAAGGCTTGACCCACTGTATGTTCGTAGGATAGATTCGTGCAAGTCGTTTGTCATTAAGGCTAAAGAAGTTCTCAGAGTTCTTTATTCGCCCACTGTCGTGGAGCATGATCGTAATCTCCGTTCAGGGAACAAAACTGTTTACCCAACTTTAGGCCGCACAGCTCGTCTTAATAACTTTGTTACTGTTAAATACCAATGCTAGATATGTTTGCTGTCTCTGACCTTTCCTGTAATTCAGGTTTATACCTGCTATTGGATACATTAAACGATTGATTGATTGATTGATTGATTGATTGAAATTGGCAAGCGCATGACTTAGTAGAGACTGCAGACCAGCGGGACAAATTGTCCATCCGACCGGTGTGGTCGTATGTTCGAATCCTGCCTCGGACTATGGACGCTTCCCATTGACAGAACTGACCGGCCAGACTGGACATTTGGAAAGACAAACTCCACAACGCCTTCAAATTAACACACTTCGAGGATTATGTATACTCCTCCAGAAGAATGCGAGGGATTATGATGCACGTGTTCCCTCGAATTGTTCCATTTTCTCTGCAAACTGACGGGTCTTAGATCTGGTCGCCCAGTTCTGACAAAAAGAAAGCGCCCTATGAGTTTTCAGCTGTCCTTTCGCCCGTCAGCAAGCAACTAGTTTCTAATTCTATATTCATTTACGTTTACTATTTTCAAAAGCAATCACGAGGGCCGATGTTATTTTTCTGGCCTCAAAGTAAAGGATAGAGCAAAGGCGTGTTCTTGAATGAATACTGCTCATTTTACCTTGAGTGACACACAAGCAAGTTGTGAAAACTGCTCCGGCATAAACCTTTGTCCCTTTGGACCAAGACAAGACACCTGGTCAAGAGTGTCAGCTGCCAACTCCGCCACAACATGATCATAGGGAACAAGAACTGTAACGAAGGAAACCAACTTGTATTGATATTTTTATCATTATCTCTTCCAAGGGTGGCAAGCGTGCTATTTTTGGGTGACTTGAAATTTTGATGAAACATTTTCTAGCACGTTTTTCACGTTGTTTATGTGAACTAAACTTGTGAAACTGTTTGAATCTTGCAAGCAACCATTTCAAAAAGCTAATAAGAGTTATTCGTTTTTCGGATCATTTTTGATCATTTGCGTGGCAGTTGAACGTTCCTCTTGACTTCAACTAGTTTCGTTTCCGCCCGCCTTATTACTTCAGAGATGTAATAAATATCTTACTAAACTTGTTTTCTTGGCTCACACTTTAAGTTACGGATCCTCGTTTTTTCCCGTTGAAAAACATGCCCCGCGCGCGCATAACGGAAACGGAAATGGAAATAAACTCGGTCCGTAACAAATACCACGGACCTCGGTTAATGAGAGGCATTTATTGCAATAGGCCAGTTTCGTATTCTAACGGTTGGACTGGATCTAGCATGAAGTGGAGGCTAATGCGGGCAAATTAATTTGCATTTGAAAAGATCTACCCGCATTAGCCTCCATTCCATGCTAGATCCAATCCAGCCTTGAGAATTCGAAATGGTCTAGTAGATGAGACTGAAAATGATGTGAACAATGAGTCACAACTGATTCAGAAAGCAAGGCAAGAGTACACTCTCACTACCACTTAGTGAGGTAGTGCCATTCTACGGGTTTAAGGACGATGCCTACTATTGTTATTGCGCACACGTTCTACGCATCTAGAGATACTCGGGTTTCCTATCGATGATGCTTACTAATAAAAGGACATTTTTGCGCAGTTTAAAACTAACCGGAGAGAGTAGATCTTAGTAAGTTCTCTTGGTATCCAAAGCTGAAGAAAACTGGGGATAGCCAAGCATTTGTGAGAGATAATTAAGTTTCAACTTGAGAAAGAACGCCATACATTGTTTTGTATTTTTAAGTAATGATCCGTGTAAGGTGGATAGCAATTTCCTTCGTTATGCCGCAACGGGGCTTTCCCCACATAGGAATGTTATCATTTTTACACAGAGAATGCATAAACCTACAGGAAAGCCGTTAACGCAATAAAATTCAATAAAATCCCACTTTGAAAGGGTGTTTTTTTGTGTTAAAAGATTTTGACCAATCACAAGAGTTGAAAACAAAAGCCAAGAAACCTTTACAATTTTACATGTTCCCCACATACGATTTCTGTGGAATTCATTTAAACTGAGACCAGATGAAAGATGGAAGATGGTTGGAAAGTAAGGATGAATATAATACTGCTTTTATGAAGTTTTGTTAACTTTTGCTGTTTAAGCCAATCAGAAGTAAGTACAGACAATAGAAAAGTTATCACCTTTTTGCATACCAATTGAATTCCAACATGTTCGTTGCCGTTGTTGCTATCGTTCTTATCTGGACCGTTTCTTAAAGCATTTCACAACTTTTATTCATGAATTATCCTTGGAAAATTCGTGGTTACCCCCAATTTTTTTTTTGGATTTCAATAACACTTGTTAAGATCTACATTTCATGCATAATCATAAACCGGGGCAAAAATATCTTTGAATTAGTAGGCACCTTCCTTAAGGGTTATACCGGCAGAGGACATATTAGGGCTTTAAAGGGAAGACATTCTGGTAGAACCAAACTCCACAATGTATGCCTTTTTCTTGAGATAAACAAATGTTTCATCCGTTTTACCTCCATCTCTTAGTATCGGAGATTCAAACAACACTTCTAGGTAAAGGCTAAGGAAAGGTTTCAGTTCCTCAGGCACAACTACTGTGTCCAGCATTACTGATAGCTGAAATTAACGCAAAAGAAATGTCAATTCATCAAAGAGGAAGTTAGAGCGGTTTTCAATTGAGTGTCGAAAGTAATTAGCGAATTGCTTTGGTTTTGCATTTACTTCAATCAGTGATTGGTTCAAACGGTTCTCGCGCCATTTTTTCAACCAATCAGAAGTGAAACCAAAACCAATTGTGGCTTGCGCGTGCACATTTTCCCGCTCTTTGTGTCGGCTACGTGTAATTACTCATACTTTTGATTGGTTTACTGGATTGTCTCCGTCCTTTTTGATTGGCCAAAGTAATTACTTTGGTTTTGGTTTTACGACGGTCGATTGAAACTCGCTCTAATTGATTGCAATGAAGAAGTTGTTCAATTCAATTGTGGCAAAAGTAACCAGTTTGACAATAGGCCGTTTGGTATTTTCACACCGCGCGGTTGCACTGGAACAAGCATGGACAGGAAGTGAGCGAGGGGAATCCTTTCATTAAACATAAACAGAATTTTTAAACCAAAGGAAATACTGTTTACAATCAAATTTGCTTGAAAAATTTACCAAGTGCTTTTGTCCGAAATAAATGAATTTCAGAATCGATTCTTTTTGTTCTCAAATTTCAAAGTCGCCGCCATTTTGCGAAATTGTGACGCACAAAAGAGTTTCGTGTCAGAACAACTAGTCAACAGTAACACGTCACACATATTCAAGATGGCGGAGTCCGGGTAATGTAACTAAACTTGAGCGATTCGGAAATTCATTTCTGAATGGCTCAATTGTGAATCGTGTTTTTGAAAATTTTGAATGTAAAATCTTGATGCTCGTTTCAGCGTAGCCTTGTAAATTTCCTTTTGTATGCAAAACCGGGTTGTTCCAGTGATAATTCAAATGGAACAGACTTGTCAACTGGAACGTTCTCGGAAAAAAAAGGACTGCCGTCAGAAGTACTCCTCTTTTTGCCGAAATGATCGCCATCGGAGAATCTACGTTGCCATGCTCCTACATGAATCGGCAGCCATGTTTGTTATTGTAAATCGTTAGTTCCCAGTCTCTTAAAGAATGAAAAAGCGACTCCGCGCAAAGGGAGCACGCTTGTGCCGTTCCGTTTCGATTTAGACAAAATTGTTCTGTTCCTTTTTAACAGGACATTCTCTTCAGTTTTTCCATTTATATGGAAAGCGCCCAAGAGTATAGCATATTTTTCCACACACTTCAGTCAGAGTTCTCACCTTTACAAATAACGTCGACACATGGTCCAGCTGAAACGCGTATGGAATCTCTGTCACGGGGAACTTGACGGCTTCGGGTTCCGCATGACTGCAGCCATCTTGCCTTCTGTTGCTGAACATTTTGATTGGGTGAAAACTGATGCTGGATGTCGAGGGCACAGGGAGACTGGTGACTATCTCTGGTGGAGGAGAGACCTAAAAATTAAGCAAATCAAAGGGTCTTTTTTACTTTATTATTGAATGCAAGAAGTACTTACAACGGTTTTAAGTTCAATATTTCAAGAATGGTTCCAAAAGAAATATCCAGGTAAATACTGGTATTGAAAAAGAAAACAACCGTATTGAAGAGATGCATTTATAAATGGTGTCGACTTGGACATACTCGAAAAAACTCCGAGTTCTCAAGAAATTCTTTTTTCCAAGGGTAACACGTGACAGTGAACTAACCGACTGCGCTACGCCTGTCTCTGTAAGTCATTTGGAAGGTCAACCACTGACTTACAAGAAAGCAAAGGAGCGCTAATTGGGGACATTGTAAACTGACAATGACAACAATGACAGCAATGACAACAACAATGACAGCAAATCAAGTCAAATGTTGGTTTTTGAGGAGAGGGGAAACCGGAGAACCCGGACAACAGGACAATTGTGGGAACAAAGAATTTAGACTACGTTCGGGTAACAAACGACTGGCACACTGCAATGCCACATTCTCGGCATTTTACTGAAGAAGATGGTGGATACACGTAACCTCATTGTCTTGTGTTGCCTTTTCAAGCCTCTGTCGTTTGATTTTCAGCCCCTCTTCACCCAGCAATTCTCTTTGAGCTGCAACTCTTTTTTTCTCAGTTTTTGACATCTCCGTCATTAGCTCAGCGCTAGGTTCGCCAACAATCTACAAAACAACACACAGTTTGGTTGGTGAGTGATCTTTCAAACCCTGACTTGTAAGACGTACTTTCAGGGATTTGAAAGTATAGTGAGGAGAAGGTCGTGCTGCCTTTGTGATGACATCTACAAATGGCTGGGCTCTCCATTCTTCTCAAATGAAGATGAACACACCTTCGCATTTGCTTGTTAAGCCTTAGGAACGTTAAAGAACCCGCTCACAGTTTAAGAAAATGAGGGACAAAGTTCACTGTGAAATTGTAAATGGTTTGAAGAGTCATATCTGTAGTCTTGAAAAGGGCTGTTTAGGATGAAATTGACTGGCGTATCGACAATCTGAGCAGAAGTCATCTTCAGAGTCAAGTGATATGTGTAACGTCAGTAGATGGTATAAATATTCTGGTCGTTGCTGTGGTTGGTAAACGAAGCCGTGATGATATTGGTCAACTGTCAGTTAAATACATTTTATCTCTGCCACCAAAAGATTGGCTGGATTTGTTTGAGGGGTCTTTAAGTTAACAAGATCGCTTTCAGCAAGAAGTCAGGCTTTCTACTAGGTGCTTAAATCTTCAATTAGGTTATGACACTTGGAACGTTTATTGGTATTTCATAGAAATCAAATAACTACACTGTAACTGTATAACATTATCAGCAGGGGTTGATTTTCTTCCTTACCACAACACCTGGTGAGGAAATAAAATATTTCTTCAGAAAATCTACCCAGTAGTCCACTGACTCATTCTGAAGCTTTTCCAGGTTTTTGATTACGTTAACTCTAGCTTGAAGGTCCTCTGGTTTAGAAGAATACAAAAAGTCGCTAACTATGATATCAGCAAAAGTATCGTGCGGACGATTTTCAAACTTATTCTTTGTGTCCAAGATTTTGCGATGAATAACCACACCCATGCGCTTCATGTCTATGGATTCTTTGCCATCGGCAATGTTTCCCAACACCTCCTTCATCTTTTCTTTTGTTGCAGACAGCTTTTCAAATGGAACATTTTCAGCCTTTAAAAGCAAAGAAGTTGCAGAGAATTCCAAAACATCACAAGAAATGTCACTGCAAAAGGGATCTGGAATTTCCACAAGTTTTTGCTGCAGGGGTGCAATTGGAGTGTCTGTTAGGTAGTCCAGCATAACTGAAAGCGCAGACATACTGTATTGATCAATGCAGGGAGGTCCTCTAAATCCAACTAGGACAGACCCTGATTCTTCATCTTCAGTTGGGAACTTGATAACTTTCTCGACAGTTTCATGAAGGAATGGGACAGGATTTTGCCATGGTCTTTCATATGGAGGCAAAGCTTTCTAGAAGAAAAAAATCAGTAATGAATCAAATCACAGATCATTCAATTGCAAAACAATCTTATTTTTGTGAGGCTAAAACAATTTTTAGGAAAGTTAAAGTAAAGACAGTGCTAGACAGTGGTTGTTGCCCATGGCAACTTGAGGGGGAAGCTTTTTTACTTGCTCAAAGTTCTAGGTCCGTTAATAAGGTCCCTTCTAAGCCCTCATTGTTTACTATCATGTTCGGTAAAATAAGAGTTTCAATGAGAGTTTCAATGACTGCGGTTCAGTGTGATAGGGCCACTGATGGCGGCTACGTTTAGGTTAGCCATGGATCTTTGACTAATAAAATACACTGTTTACATTGTGTATTCTTTGCCCCAACCTCAATGGGCCCAACTCCGCAAACTTTTAAGGTATCACTCACTTATTTTGGTGAACAAGTAGACAGGTTACTTAAATTTTACACTTTCACTGGTTCTCAAAAATTGTCCAGCACACTCTCTCAAAACCATGGTTCAGGTGAAACAGCTGTGAAACTGCAAATCCTTTAACATTAGTATTCTTATCAAGAAATAAACTATTTGCCAAATGAATTAGGCTTCAATAAATCCAAGTATTCTTGTCTTGCCTTAGTAACAATTTTGTCCTCAAACGGCTTGAAAGTCTCAAATACTTTCTTGGAATCAATCTGTCCAGTGATGATAACGCACAAATTCTCTGGTCGATAAAACTGCTGATGGTAGTTGCAAACCTGGATTTGAAAGAAGTCCAATAAATGTACATTATTATCAATTTATTCCTTCGAGACGTTGTGGTTAAATGTTATGTGGGCTTTGTTGACTTCCAAGAAAGGTGCTAGTGACAGTGGTCTCCTTGTACAGCCTTCTTTGAGGCCTTAAGGACGTTCGCGCGAAATTTTTTCAACATTGATTTTCTTCTGAAACTTTTACCACTGTAAGATGATGAGTTAGTTATGTCAGAAATGTAAAAAAAATGGGGGGTTACCGACTTCGTTTTGGAGAGAACATGTCCGGAAAAACACCCAAAATGTGACAAAATCGGGCTTCGTTATCGAATAAGGCCAGTGTCTGTAAACCCAAATATATTGCAATTAAATCTTTGAAGTGAAATCTTCTCTGCCAAATATTGTTTAAGTGGACTAATTAAGTGAATTTAGTCAACTGGTGAGGTTCCCTTAAAGATCAAGTTCGCATTTAGCGACCACAGTTTCACGCGCCTTGCAGCCGCAAGATGGCAGGATTTGATGTCCCGTGAGCAGAAATCTTGAAATTTTTTGAACTTCCCACATTGATTTTTTGTTCATTTTTGGACAACGTGGAGATAATTGTAAATAAAATCCGTTTCTGGAAGAAAAATAGGGGTCACCGAACGTCCAAGACCGTTAAATCCAGCCAAAGCTATAGCAATGGCCTTTTGCCCTATCAGTTCTCATTTTATTACTTAGCGCGCGCGCTCGTGTATGACGTGGCGTGTGCATTTGCGTGCGCAGTAAGGATGCGCAGAAACAATTGGCGCGAACGTCCTTACCGGTAATCAGACATTTCAATGAAAACTGCTTTCAATTGCGACAAGTAAGCACCTTGCACATTTTATGCCGCCTGACCTTCTACAGAGATTCTACACCTGCAAGTGCAACAGGTACTTATAATTACAAGGGTTACAGCCTAATACTAACCCTATCTCCAAACACCTCGCAGGATGTCACATGCCACCCCAACCCTCCCCCCTCCTTAATTTGCAGCACCTCATTTCAAAGTAATTATTCCTTAAATTAAATTAATGGCCATCTCAAATCTTTCATACATGTACTGTACTGTGAAGAAACCAGCAAACTACCCGGTAACTAATGTTGAAATTATTTACCTTGGTGTGACTACAAGTTGAGCGCAAATTTTCCATAATTCCTCCAGTTTCAGACTAGAGACAAGATGGAGGCAAAAATTAATGAAAAAAACCCATAACAATCATTTTTTTACACTTTCAGATTTCAGACAAGATATTGCATAATGGAAGTATGCTCAAACAACCTGCAGAAAAAATTTTACCTTATAGCCGCAATGACCAGGATACATCGCTCGTGTTAAATTTAAGAATGTTCTGGATGTCTCCATGTTCTCTCTCCCTTGCATTTCGCAGTACACAACACCTGCATCTTCCCCATCACCATTCACATGATGAACTTCTGTAATGTATGCAGAGTCCTATTATTCAAAATGCACCATAAAATTGTTAAGAATTTACCATATCATTCACGACAAGGGATGGCATGGTGGTAAGAGCACTCGCCGCCCACCAATGTGGTCGGGGTTCGATTCACAGACTTGGTATCACATGTGGGTTGAGTTTGTTGGTTCTCTACTCTGCTACGAGTCAGAGTTTTTGTCCAGTTACTACCGTTTTTACCCCTTCTCAAAAACCAACCTATGATTTGAAATGATTGTCTTGATTTTATTTGATTCGATTTGATTTCTGTGGTGTCCTCCACTACATGTACATGTATTAGGTAGTGCCTCAGAACTAAATACACTTGTCACTTAAATAAAGTTCATTATCATAATTTTATTATTAAGTACTTAATAACCAAGAGTGAGGTCGTTACAGCAAAATCTCAAACTGAGGCCTTGCCGTATTGACCGAGCGATAGCGAGGTCAATACAGCTAGGCCAAGGTTTGAGATTTTGCTGTAACGACCAAACGGACAAGATTATTAAGCCGTTTATTACACATGTACAGTATATGGCTAACAGAACGGTCCTAAAGAAGAAAAAAATAATTTGCATAATCCATAATCGGCCCGTGGGCATTACGGGAGAATAATGCCCTAGCGCTTACCTGCTATTAACTAATCACAACACATGTTGTATTGGTCAGAAACACTAGCCATACATGTACATTGTATAATAAAAAATATTATTGACCATAATATAATGATTAATCCATACAAAATTAAAATTTTCAGTGGAGTGTGGAAACTCATTTTGTGTTTGCTTAGGTTTGAATTTTATTGTTCCAAAAAAGATTGAATAATGTCTAATTATTTCAGAGATGGTGGAGACAGGGAAAGATCCAGCAATGAAGGGAGGTGTTTTTGAGGAAAAGGTTGAGACTTGCCACCACCAAAGATACCATCTTCTGAGACTAGTCAGTGGTAAATACTTATCAAAAGGGCAGAGAGAATGCTTTCTTCTGTAGTGTACATGTAGAAGTGGTGAGATCACATGGCTTCCACAAGCACATCCCACGTTAGATTCCCAGTCTCCACATCATTATGGGTTGAATTTGATGGTTCTCCTCTCTGCTCAGGGAGATTTTTCTGGTTACAATGGTTTTGATTCCATTTGATTTCCCAAATATACTTACCCTAAAAAATGTAACAATGTACCATAAGCTCTGGCTTTTAGTCCATTAATAGTAACAATAAACGTGTTACCAAAGGGAAGGTATGTGTACAAAGTCATGTGTACTTTGCATACTGTAAGCTTATGTGTCTGTATATCAAACAACAGACCAGCATAAGATCAGGTTTTTACTACATCTTCTTTGCCGACACAAGGTCATAATTTTATTGACAATGCAATTGCCGTTTCCAGTTTAATACCACGATCTTCGTTCAAATTTTCTTTCGCATTTTGTTGTCTAAGATCGATTTACAGATAGAAGGGAAAGTTTGTCTGGGGTATTTGAGATCGTCTGCGACTCGTCTGTCGCAGGCAGCTTAGTTACCATTACTTGCTGCGCAAAATTAAATGATTTTCGCATAGTGGAGTCTCCTAAATTTATGCCCAAAATTTCTGCTTCAGTGACTCTCACACGATGTGAATCGCCCAACATCTGAAACGCGATGCGACTAGTAACTTACATTTGAGTGGTACTGTATGTTGCATTTTGCTCTTTCAAGCAATCAGTTGAGAATATACAATCAAACTCTTTGCTGTTATTAACCAAGTTAAACACAAGAACTATGTGTTCTGACTGGATCAGTTGATACTTGAGATTTTATGTAAGGCCAGATAACTGCATCAGGTTAAAGTACAATTCCTGGAGGAGGACTCCACTTTACGATCATTGGTTTTAAGGCAATACTCCAAACTATACTTACTGTTAGTGTTGGATACAGCACATGGTCAAGGTAGATTGGCAACAGATTAAGGAATCCCTCGCTTCCAGCTGTTTCCATTGTATATGCTGTATGATCAGTTGCCGTCCATGCATTAGTTCCTTGGGCCAAGCATCTATTTGCAAGCAAATCTAAAAGACCCTGCAAGTTGAAATTCATAAGCATAAGTCATTCTCAGTTTGAAACTGTAACTGTTTAACTTAAAGGCATGCAAAAGAAAATAATCAGACAGGAGGATGTGCAATACAGGCAATAGTTTTAATAGAGTAACTATTAGGACAAGGATCATTTGGATGAAGAATCAATTTAGTGAGGGCTGAATGATTTGAGAGACAAGACTCACATGACTTGTACATGTCTCTGCAAAGTGGTTGAGCTTCAACAAGGTTGGCAAAAACAAAACACCTGCAAGCTTGCAAGTCTAACACAACTGATTTGAAGGACTGAGAGTAAAGGAAAGGAAATAGAGGACAAAAGAAGAGGATGACAAAAGAAAGCAAGATTTGTTTTTGGTGAATGGCTGCACCTGGCATTATTATAATTATTGGTACAGCTGTAGAATGAAGGGAGAGCAGATAAAAAAATAAAGAAATACTGATAAAAAGATGGAAGAAACTCATGCAGCAAGCCACTAAAAAAGTGAACAGCTACCTCTTTACCACCCATCAAATCACATTGAGTCCTACATGTACATGTACATCCTTAAATGTCGGTTGTGATGTTGTCATCCCAGTGTTTAAATTCTTAGTGGAAATGTACACGTAAGACACATCCATTATAAATGTAGATTAATTACATTATCTTACACCTTTAAAGTCTTCTTTACTTCTTATAGGACCAATCTCTAGAGACACAAATAACAATAGAGAAATGTACAACTTCTGGTGGATGAATAAAAGACGGTAATGAGAGATCTTTTGTTTTCACCCACCAACATGGCGGCGATGATGTCAGGTGAAAAGCTCCTATAAATTGCACAGATACATTTTTGTAAAGCACCTACAGTGTAATTATGAGCTCTTTTTTGAGAACCGTACTTCATAACAAAAATAATAAAAAAATTAACATTATTATTGAAAGAAGGAAAAGCTTTAATGTCATTATTCACTCTAATAATAATCATTACAAGTTCAATAAAATAATACTATTCTAAATACCTTATATGGATAATCTTCACTTCCCATAAACACCAGGTGCTCCAAGGTGTGTGGCAAACCATCATCATCATGGGCTTCAGTAGCTATTAATGTACAAGGAATTAAGGAAAGAATACGAAAGGAAAGGAAGCAAGTCTATTTAAGAGTCTAGACTTCTAGCGCTGGCGCACCAATTGGGGACACTGTAAAGTAAAACGTAAATCAAATCAAATGTTGGTTTTTGAGGGGAATGGGACACCAGAGTACCAGGAGAAAAAGCTCTCAGCGCAGAGTAGAGAACCAACAAACTCAACCCACATGTAGACTATCGAAAAGTCCTTTGTCTCATGTAGACAACGAGCGGGATCAAGGACTTTTCATACTAACTTGATTGACGCCAATTTTAGTGACCCAAAAATGGGTCGCTGACCTAGACCAATCAGAGGAGTCCTTGTGGACCCCAGGGGATAGAGTTGTCAATCAAAATTTGCCATATGCAGTGAAGTGTGACTTTCAAAATAAGTGATGGCTGAAGCTACAGGATATTCCGAATTGTGCGACTATCAGAAGAAAACAATTCAAGCATATCTGTCTTGCAGAGATTTGTTTGTGTCTGTCCCAACCAGGTCTGGGAAAGTCTGACCTTTGAACTACATGTACATGTAGCCCCGTACGATTTTGATAGTTTACTTGGAGAGGATTGCAATGCTATCATCTTCATAATAATTTTGTTCCACTGATTTCACTCATGAAAGATCTAGTCTCTAGCCTCAATTGTTGTGGCATTACTGCATCATATGTAGGAGACGATTGTTCAAAGCAACAGTTGGAGGACATGTTAAATCTTAACTATCATCTGTCTGGAAGTCCCGAGGCGATTCTCAACAACTATTGACACATTAATTTTTTCATCAACTGAAAGAAAATATTTTAAAATGTGTCTTCATTGATGAGAGTCATTGCATTGCTAAATGTAAGTTTCACTAACTAAAGATGTATCTCTACTTCTATTCCCGATCTACATGTAGCACGTCTGTTAATCCTGATCTAGCACGTCTCCTACACCTGAAGCCTACATGAGTGTTTCGTTTCTATCACTGGAGATCTCCTTTCCAAGCGGCGACTTGAGATTGAAATAAGCTTCCGTTTTATTTCGTTTTTGTTTCTGATGCCTTTAGCACAAAGTAAAACAAATTTCCTCTTTTGCTTTAAGAGAAACAAACATGACTTTGTTCAACTGTTTTCATCGGATTGCGCCATTCAAGTGCAGAACTTGCGAATGACGTCATACCCTTTTTGGCGCGAAACACATATGAAAACCTTGCAAGCCAGACAAGTCGATCTCTTGTGACTTCGTAGCTTGCTCATCCGCTTTGCGTTCGAAAAATCACGCTTCGCCTGCCAAAACATTTTCTCCTGGGATTCTCGTAAGGTCGACCTGTGGCAAGTCTACCCACATATGACGCTGATTCTGGGAATCGAACCTGGGCCACCTTGGTGGGAGGCAAGTGCTCTCACCTCTGCGCCAGCCCTGCACCCACAACATAAGACAAGTCATGAACAATGTCATGACTGATTTATCGTTCTCACAAATTATTGCGAGTACCTGCTGAATACCCTGCCACATTTAATTTGTTAGTATTTGATGGCGTTCTCTGAAGAACGAGTCAGAATACAATTTAAGAAGTTAATACTATGCAAATAAATGGCAGGGTATTGAACAGTTCAGCTAAAAATCCAGGACTAAATGGAAATCGAATCCATAATTGTTCACATTGCACTGTACACCAACGGACCAAATGAGCTTTTCATCAGTGGCTTGTAACTAATTATTATTCACGTGGTACATGTACTTTATAATTAAGCAACAATACATACCAAGGCAAAGAAAGCCGTTCACAAGAGGACCAGGAACCTTAGCAAAGCAAAAATTGATGCCCGTTCTCTTGGAGCGATATTTCTCAACAGAAATAGAATCTAAAACGACGAAGGAGGACAAACAATCAAAGTATTCCGCCATTTTGTCTAGAAGAGAGAGGACCTGGGTTGAGGAATCCGCAATATTTCAGCGGTTAACATATTTCGACATGCACACTAAGAATGACTCCACAAAATTTTCCAAGATGGCGGCTATTGGGGGTACTGTAGCGCAAGAGCATTGTGGAGGATTTTCCTTCGAAAACTGTAAAAGGTTCGGACACTTGGGAAAACATCATCTTTCATAAGTAATGTTCCATCCATTTCATATGTTTAATTATTCTTCAGGAATGTCATATTGGAGAAAATGGGTGCAAAATTGCCCACTGCTAGAAAAACTGGTACAACGATTTGCGGGATTGTCTTCAAGGTTTGCTAAACTTTCTTGCAATGGAGTATTGTTAAAAGAACGAGAAAGCTTGATCAATTTATCGCTTCAGAAAAGTTTGGACAATTATTTTGTGATCTGTAAACATTAAATTCTTGTGTACAGTCAACTCCCTCTTAACGGACACCTCTGTATAAAGACGGACATCTCTATAACACGGACTGCTGGTCCGGGTCGTTTCTTAGTCATTTTACTATAACCAAACTCTCCATAGATAAGAAAACTAGTTTAATTTATATACATGCAGTTGCCCAACTATAATTATTATGCCAAAAGGGTCGTGTATCAGCTGTTGTAAGGTGTGATGTAAATATTGACTTGCTACCCATTGGGAGAAGAGCAAAACAAACAGCATAAACAATAGACCTAAAAAAAAAACCTTTTAAATACACTTCAATTAGAACATAAGCAAAATAAAGTGCTACATGTATGTTAGCAAACTGAACATTGGGGAAAGTACCAAAATACAGGTTAGTGAAAAATCATAGCAAGTTAGTGAGGTGCAAGTTTAGCAAAATGTCTCATTATAAGAGGCTACTCGACGGGATCCACTCGGCTGTTCACTTCACGGTTGACGGTGTTCTTATTGGGGCATGCAAAAAGTGATACACACTTTGATATATACATGTAATATTTATTATAATTATGATAGTGGGTCTTTAAAAACTACATGTACTGCAGTAAAAATGCAGCCTGCATCAACAGGGTTCGAACTTGCAATCAATGAAGTTACATTTGCATTTGCAATTGCAATTGCATTTGCAATTTTTTCCCTTTTAAAATATCAGAAGACGTCACAAGTTTTTGACTACTTTTCACCTTCACTCTTTCAGACTTTGGAAATAAAATGGTTAGTAGTTGCCACTTTGCAGCTACTGTACTTTTGGTAAAATAAATAAGGAAATGAAAAAATTAAAGATTGAAGATATGGAGTACAGTGGTAGCGTAATTTACATGTAGCTCAGTGTAATGTGCAAGACATTCACCATTGTCAACGGTTTCTTTACTCACACATTGTAGACTCATAATAATATTGTTTTGTTTTGTTAAACCTCTGGCAACACAATACAGTATATAGCGCAACAACTTTGTAACTTAATTTTCATATCTTGTTGCAAAATTGGGATTGGATTTTTTTTTAACCTACCTGAAGCGGTCCCATTGATGAGTGAAGCCATCTGGCGTTAGATAGAGTGAAATGTATAACTCTTACTCACAGGACTGAAAGTTCCAACTCTACATCAAGTACATTATTGGGCACTAAATGTATTGTTGTCTGTTTTTGTAGGACGGTGTTGTTTTAGGAGCTGACACAAGAGCAACAGAGGTGCATTAATTTGTAGGCTTCCCACCTGTAGCAATAACCAAACCTGTGTAGAGATAACCAAAAAAAATCAAAACAGCACAAAGAAGTTGTTATCATTCAAAATCAGGATTGCCACTGTCAGACAAAAATCAGGGAAAACCAAAAATTTTTCAAGGTCAGGGAAAAGGCAGGGAAAATCTTAAAATATTGTGAAAGTCAGTGAAAAGTCAGGGAATTTCATTTTTGGTAAACAGTTCACAAGAATTTGCGCACAAAATCCCGTCAAAAGCGCAAAGAAATAGAAAAGGAAAAGAAAGAAATATTGATGGTCTTCAAAAGAAGCTGAAGCAAATGTAATTATTCACCTAATTAAGGTCAGTGAAAATTGTTTACAGGTCAGGGAAAAGTGGGGAGAAGCCGGAGAATTTTTTTGTTACTGATGATTGGCAACCCTGAAAATTATTAATGCTTATTTTCTTTTCATTTTTAGGACACTATTGTTGCTGATAAAAATTGTTCCAAGATTCACTACATTGCTCCAAATATTTAGTAAGTACACTGTAATGTACTGTATGTACCCTGTAGCATGTCTTTTGTATTATTTTTTGTGTACTTGATAGCATTACAAAGTCATTGTTCCTTGTAAAATTTTTGTCCTTGTTCTAGAATAAAATTATTTTAAAGAAAGTAGGTGTGCGGTATGATCTTAATGATAATGATAATAATAATGCATGACCTGCTAAATGCCCTTACACACAGTCGGAGACTGAATTGCTAAGGGCGCGGCTCAACAAGGTCGGACTGAAGGAGCTGTGCTGCTGGCTAGGGTTCGGCCCCTGAACATGACCCATTTATGACCTCGGAGCACAGCACCACAGCCAGATGGAATAGGCTGGGAGTCGCTTTTTCTGAGGGGGGAAAACCGGTCAGGGAGTACCCGGAGAAAAACCCTCGGAGGCAGTTTGAGATCTACTGAAACTCAGCCCACATACGATCTCGGGGCCAAGAGTTGAATCTGGGTTGCAGAGGTGGAAGGCATGGTTGATAACCACTAAGCCATCCTGACTTCCCTAAACCTTCCTGGGAATTGATTATTTTCAGTTGCTGCGGTGCTGGTACTGCTGCTGACACAGAGTATGTTACACAACTCATATCTTCTAATATTCAGCTGCACAGCTTGTCCACTGGACGCCAGGTACAACTTGACTAACCATGACTTTGCTTTAGCATATAAACGACAATGGGAATCTAATCTATCTTTTATGTACATGCGGACATGACTATTTGCGGAAATTTTGAATTTAACCCCTAAAGGAGACCATCTGGGTGTGGCTCAAGCTTTTTGTGATCCCTAAAGGAGACTAATCTGGGCGTGGCTTAAGGAAATTCACGTAATTCTGTGTTTCTTCGTGGAACCCTAAACGAGACCTTGGCGGCTTAAAACATTGGTGCTTTGCCCGGAACACCCTAAGCAAGACCAAAATCCAAAATTTACACCCCTAAGTGAGACGACGAGCATCCCCGTCTGTTTCATATGGGAGTGCCCCCCCCCCCCCCCGGGATTTGCTCTTCTAAGTGTTTTATTGTATTCTTACCTTCTCACCAAGTGACTTCTTCTTCTTTTCCTGAATTGTGAACAGATCCATTCTGGATAAATCCAGTCCTGTATTAAATTTTGTTCAGGCCATTTCTTGCAGAACTTAATTTCATCTGATTGCCTTCATCTTCTGATATTTCATCTACTTATAATATTATTATTGTTCACTGCCTCATTGTGTGATTTTAACTTTGTATTTTTTTAGGCCAGAATTGTTACTGCACTGCGAATGTTAAAACAGCGGCTGTTTAGGTACAGTCTCACTATTTTGCCAAAATGTAGTCTCATAATTCATTCCCTTATGGTTCATTTTTAATTATCAATTTGAAAATACCACACTTCATAATATTTATTTGACCAAATCCTTTGTTGGCCAAAGAAGCCTGTCCAGTTGTTATAATGGACTCTAACATTTTGTAGTTGTAATATTGGGTATCATTTTGATGCGAAATTTATTGAAGAATTACAGTGCATGTGCAACTTACATACATGTACATGTACTAGCCTTTATCAACAGTACTTTAGTCATCCTGAAGTATAATAACGCGCGCGTATTTTGCGCGCAAATCCGCCATTTTGCACGCATTTTACGCGCATGTAGATGCTGCTATTCCTGTGGCCAGTACTGTATGTAATGTCTGGTTGTGAAATAGAATTGCAATATTGAACTGTTATATAAGTACAGTAATATATTTTTCTATTTTTAAAGAATTGTCGTGGTTTTTATTTTGCACTTAATGTTAGATATCAAGGTTATATCAGTGCTGCTCTGGTTCTGGGTGGTGTGGACTTGAATGGTCCAACATTACATACAGTGTACCCTCATGGCAGTACTGATAAACTGCCATATGTCACCATGGGTGAGTCAATAAATGATTTCTCCTACCTTCTTGATATTAAATTTTGTCACTGCAATAACATAATGACCCTTTCCTCTGCTGTTTCTTGTTCTTGGTAGTCATGCCTTAAACCAGCTTGTACATGTATTTCTGTGGAATTTTTTCTTTCATGTCAATGCCTTTTTTAGTGTTTTTAATGGTACTGTTTAAGTTTTGTGGTATATTCAGGTTGCTTGTCCCTGTTGTACACTGTTCGTCACCACCAACTTGTTGGGATATGACTGCTGCTTGTTGGCTTTACCCTTGAAAAGTTCTATGAACTCTTTGTCCTTTCAGTATAAAATTATACAAAACAATGTTTGCATTAATTTATGAATTTCCTGACAGGTTCTGGTTCATTGGCTGCTATGTCAGTGTTTGAGTCACGATATAAACCCAACATGGAGGTAATAGAGTAAAAATGTGATTAATAAAACTAGGATTGTTACAATAATTCATGTACATGCAAGTCTCTACTTTTGCATTGTTTGCTTGACTGTGTGAATAATTGCTGCACCTGGATATGTTAAGTTGATTAGATTTGATTTTTCAGGTTGAAGAAGCTAAACAGCTGGTTCGTGATGCCATTGCTGCAGGGATATTCAATGATCTTGTGAGTTACTGTATTATTATATTTTTGTAGAATAGACCAAGAGTAATCTTATTATACTCTTGAGACACTGACTAGTGCTGCAACATTTGACTTTAATATACTACATAGTACAATTATGTACATTCATGTACGTTGACTGATTTTAATTATTACCTACTTTTATCGAAAAATGCCAGAAAGGTAAATGGTTTCACTTCAGGCACATTTTCTGGGACTTTTCACAACAGAAAATCAAGCAATGTTTGGTTTACTTGTTCTTTTGGCTCGTACTCAGTTTTCAGAATGGAAAAGAAATCATGGGTTCTGTCTACTTTGCTTTACCCAGCAGATTGTGAACAGAGTGAACAAAATACCATGATTGAACCCTTTTGCCCCTTAGGGATTCCTTATTTAGTAAATAATATTGTCATTTGTTAGACAGGGTAAAATCTCTAAGTGGCTGTGGTTAACCCTTTCATCCCTGAAGAGGCCTGAAGAGGCCCCCATTGGACCGCGTACCAGTGGCTCAGTTGGTTGAGCCATGGGCTGTCACGAGGGAGGTCGTGAGTTCAACTCTGGCCGGACCAACACTAGAGTCTTTAAATAACTGAGAAGAAAGTGCTGCCTTTGTAATCACATCTGCAAAATTAATGGTTAGACTCTTTAGTCTTCTGGGATAAGGACGATAAGCCGGAGGTCCTGTCTCACAACCCTTCGATGTTCTAATCCTGTGGAACATAATAGATCCCACACACTTGTCACAAAGAGTAGGGCATGTAGTTCCTGGTGTTGTGGTCTGTCTTCTGTGGTGTATCATGGTTGGGAGGGTAAAAAGCTCGGAAAGGGCTGTAAGCTAGAAAACTGTAACAGGTTATTACGTCTCCCTCTTTAAATAAAGATATGACTATGACAATGACTTGATGAGTAAAAATAATTGTCTGGCGTTAGACAGAGTAAAATTTTTAAGTGTCACTCTTAGGGGAGAGAGTGAGACTAAAAGATTTTACTCTGGCTAACGCCAAACGATTGTACTTGCCAGTTGGGGGCACTTTATGTGTGAATGGGTTAACAACATCTAGGTCCATTCAGAAACTACATGTGTCCCCCTTAAATGCCAAAAGTGAGGCGAGATACAGTAATTTATTTCCAATATTATCGCTGTTTGGCTTTTAGGGATCAGGAAGTAATGTTGACCTGTGTGTGATCACCAAAGAGGGCACCGAATACCTGAGGCCATATGATGTGGCAAATGAAAAGGGAGTTAGACAAGGCCGGTACTCGTACAAGAGAGGCACAACAGGTTAGTTACTGCAACTTTAGGGGAATGCCTAAAAAAACCGAAATAGCGAGAAAAAATGGAGTTGTAAGTTGGTATCTAGCCTGGGTAACTACTTGGAGATAAGTAAGGTTATGTATTAAATTTGGTTTGCACAGCAGATAGGTCAGCATTTTCTTGAGATTAACAGTGTAAAGTGTTCTGTATTAATTTTGTTATGTTTTGATAAGTTGTTCTTTTGTAAATCAACCTTTGTTTGGCG
>NC_090870.1:52364521-52372021 GCF_036669935.1 Montipora foliosa
AAAAAACATGCCAACCAATTCTTCAGGTGAAGGGATGGCATGTGTGGTTGGTTTGGAAAATTTCTGCTTTAAGATATTGGAAATAACAAAGGAGGGATAGTTGTTGGCTCGTAGAGCATCAAAGACGTGATTGATTTCGGTATTTTTCCCTTGCGGTGTACTTGGGAGTTTAATTGCGCGGTGTAGGAGGGTCTCAGCTGTGCTGATCTTGTGGCGTTTGTCGTGGTGAGAAGAAAAGTCTAAATATCTGTCCGTGTGAGTTGCTTTGCGGTAAACATCAATAGTGATCGTGTTATCCTTGCGAGAAACCAAAGTATCCAAGAAGGCGATCTGTTGGTCAGATTCCTCTTCAATAGTAAATGAGATGTGTGGATCGATGGAATTAAGTGTAGTATGAAAAGAATTAACAGCATCTCTTTTGATGATGCAGAAGCTATCATCCACGTAGCGTTTCCATACTTTAGGTTGTACTTCAGACGTGTTAATGGCCATTTCTTCGATCGCTTCCATGCACAAGTTCTTTATTACTTTATTTATGATGATAAGATATACAAACAGATCCATGGTTGCGCGATGGGTAGCCCCGTCAGCCCTGTGGTGGCGAACTTGTGCATGGAAGCGATCGAAGAAATGGCCATTAACACGTCTGAAGTACAACCTAAAGTATGGAAACGCTACGTGGATGATAGCTTCTGCATCATCAAAAGAGATGCTGTTAATTCTTTTCATACTACACTTAATTCCATCGATCCACACATCTCATTCACTATTGAAGAGGAATCTGACCAACAGATCGCCTTCTTGGATACTTTGGTTTCTCGCAAGGATAACACGATCACTATTGATGTTTACCGCAAAGCAACTCACACAGACAGATATTTAGACTTTTCTTCTCACCACGACAAACGCCACAAGATCAGCACAGCTGAGACCCTCCTACACCGCGCAATTAAACTCCCAAGTACACCGCAAGGGAAAAATACCGAAATCAATCACGTCTTTGATGCTCTACGAGCCAACAACTATCCCTCCTTTGTTATTTCCAATATCTTAAAGCAGAAATTTTCCAAACCAACCACACATGCCATCCCTTCACCTGAAGAATTGGTTGGCATGTTTTTTAAATGGTTTACGCCTCAAGAGAACCCTAACGGTTTTGCTGTCCTTCCTTTTATCAATGGTGTTACGCAACCTCTAACAAGAATTCTTCGAAGACACGATATCCGAGTTGTAAATAAGCCCCTCAAGACTTTACAACAAGAATTCCTTTCTCCTAAATTCAGACCAGCTATTGAACACCAACCCAACGTGGTTTATAAAATACCCTGTGCCGATTGTGATTGGTGTTATATAGGTGAAACTGGCCGTTGCTTTGAAACCCGCAAGAAAGAACACGTTAGGAATGTAAAAACATGTGCTAATGGTCAAACATTGCGAAACATGCGTGGTCTTTCGGTCATCGCATTGATTTCAATCATTCTCGAGTTATAGACAAAGGCTCTTTTCGTGTTAGGAAAACTCTAGAGGCCTGGCACACCTCTTCTACCAAGCATGCTGACAATAACTTTAAGCCGATTCCTAATCAGTATAAAATTCTTTTTAAACAATAGCCACCATTTTTCATACCTTTACTCTGTTCTTTTTATCATTTTTATCTCGCCTTTTCTGTATATATTTCACTAATTCACATTCAACGTTTTATCCGTGGAAGGCTGTAGATCGACAGCCGAAAGCTTATATTCTTTTTGAAAATTTTTAGCCAGAGAACGTTTTTTATTGTATTTTAATTTAACCTTGTATATAGTTTTAAAAGTTTATGTCTCCTAAAATGATTGATGGTCAGGAGTCTGTTAAATACGAGCTCGAGTATTCTGCACGCAATTCTTTGATAAATACTTCTCCTTTCGTAAGTTACGAACTCTTCTGTGGTCTAGTGATCGCGATTGCCTACTAGGGGCGCCTTCTCTGCAAGTCTCTCTATCAGGAAAAGAAATCTTACGCATGCACAGGAAAATCGCGACCCCCCCTTTCAAGGAAAAAAAAGAAAAGTATAAGAGAAATTTGATCTCCACTCACCCAAAAATTTATTAATGATGAATGTGCACATAGAGGGAACCTGTGAATGCTTTCATCTTTCAAGTAGCAGGATCGGTGATTTTTACTTTTAAGATTGCACATGAGTGCCATCAGAAATCAAATGCATCCGCAATTTATTCTTTCATCCCTAAAATTCTGATGTCATACAGTAAAGTGCTAAGACAATTAAAAAACATCTGTGTACTCGAGACCTAAAAAATCAAATTATCCTGATTCATGCAGCTAAAATGTGGCTGTTGCCGTACGACTATCAATCATTGTTTTTGATACTCACAATGTGTTCGCTTCTGCAATTTCTAAATGTCAAAAAAGTTGCTATATAGATCCGGACTACAGGGAGGAATACCCCTGAAGCATTTTTCAATTTACATGTCCTTGGCCCTAATGAAAGGATCTTCCTTAGAGATACGTAGATGCCATGTAAAGTACTTTCCTTGCAAAAACAAACATGACAGCAGCTGGGTTCCAGGCAACTTCGTTCCACCAAAAAATTACGGAACATGACAACAGTCAAAATTTCGGCATATAAACCTTGAAAGCGAAAAATTCTTTTGCCATCTAGGATCTTCCTCCCTTCATGTAAAATGTCCTCAAGAAAAAAATGGCTAATTCACTAAGAATCTGGCCCCAGTTGTTTGAAGGGCATAGCGCTATCCACTGGATAACTCAATTGGTTTTGCTAGTGTTTATCCGCTGGATAGTAATTTACCCGGTGTATAGCGTTATCCACCTTTTGAACAACCGAGGCCTGTGGCCTGTTTCTCGAAAGTCCCGATAACTTTTCGGGCCGCTTGCTTTGGAAAGCCGATCCTTTGATATGTTTTCAAGGTAACAAAAAGAAAAATTACTGTGAAGTTTGACGATTTAAATCCTCTCCGTTCTTGAGATACAAAGGGAATTGTGACACCCGAAAATGGCACGTAAAGTTTCGGGACCTTCGAGAAACGGGTCCCTGGCCCGGGTTGCTCGAAGCATTTTTAGCGCTAAACTGCGTTTAATACCATGGAAACGTATAGGATTTGGTACCTCTTAACCAACGGTTAGCGCTAACCAGGCTTCGAGGAACCGGCCCCTGAATGTTACACTAACTGTATTTTAACCATTGAACCTCCAAGATTCTCTTAACTGCAGTGCTTTGGTTTACTTAAGGTCTCACTTTATCACGTGAAACCAAACTGCAGCCAGCTATCTGAATCGTTGATATAAGAAGATCCTTAAATTCTACAACAGGGACATCGTCCAAAAGTAAGAAATGTGATTTTTCATTTGGAAATTTGAAACAATATTAATAATTATTACTACTAAATCCAATTCATTCACCTTTTACAAATCACACTGTAGCCCAAATTGACCATCCAGAACTGAATCTGGAGGAAAATAATGATATTCAAACTGAGGAAGAAAATTTAACGCTTCATAAAAGCTCAATCTTGTGTTTCCATTTCTCTTAGATTACTCACATTTTGCCTGGACTTTTTTTACAGGTTAATTCACTTTGTAGCAATTAATTTGGTGGCTCCCTTGTTCCTAGATCTTAGAGCGGTTTTCAATTGAGTGTCGAAAGTAATCAGCGAATTACTTTGGTTTTGCATTACCACTCGGTGATTGGTTCAAAATTCTCGCGCCACTTTTTCAACCAATCAGAAGTGAAACCAAAACCAATCGTGGCTCGCGCGTGCACATTTTCCCGCGCTTTGTGTAAGCTACGTGTAATTACTTCGAGTTTTGATTGGTTTACTGGATTGTCTCCGTCCTTTTTCATTGGCCATAGTAATTACTTTGGTTTTGGTTTTACGACACTAGATTGAAACTCGCTCTAGAGGCACGAAATAATAACAGCATCTACATTTAATTCGCATCAATTTTCAGCACATGCAAATAACAATAAAACATTATCGTGATGATAATGAATCAATGAAAGCAATGACGCTAGCAGAGGTCTCTTTTCTCATTTATTTGCCGGGTGTCGCTTGGTTTGCTACTCGCTTTGATTTAACCGCTATCCACGATCTTGGATGCTGCTAATGAAATTGCAAGCTCCCTTTCATATTTGATGACTATGACATGTACTTGAGGATGCTAGGTCCTGCACATTCTTTTATAGTATTTCCGCTGTATTTTTGCGACATCGCACAGTTCAGCCACTAAGTAACATGACACATACTCAACACCGTCACTTTCAAGTCCTTTCCACTTCGCCGTCAGCCCAGCAAATGCAAGAGAAAAAGACCTGTGCTAGCCGGGAAGATGCAAAGATGCTGAGAGTAGCAATTTTCCTCCTCAATGTAATAATAAATTAAATGTCAGTAATACATGTTAACAAGCGAAGAGATTGACTGACAGAACAGTATACCATGCTGGTATCCAATACACTCCTCAACAGGAGTCACACTCAATGTGATTGCATGACACACCAGTGTACCATGCTAGACAATTTTACTAAGGCATCTGCTGCCTTCATGAAGGTAATAGCTTCATGAAAATCACCGCCTAACAACTCCAGGCATCGAGAAACTTGAAATAATTTAGTATTCCACTAGTAACAGGAAAAGGTTTGTACATTTTCTTAAGTTAAAGAATTTATTGTTGACAGTCAACATCTTGGATTTAGATGTGCCACATTTAATGAAGATGGCCAGCATGCATTCTTTGTGCTACTTCATTGACGTAAACAATGTCAGGCCTCTGGTCAGGGTCCGGATTGATGCACAAACTTACCAGGTCACGCAACTGAAAGAGGAAAAACAAAAAAAACTTAATAGAGCGACTTTCACGTGACTTTGAAAAATAAACGTAAAACCAGAACGTAAAACAAAAATGCAAAGCATTTAATTGGCATATCGAACAAAAACAAACGAGCGCGAATTTTCATTGGCTTAGCGAACGCGGATGCAAACAACGTCATTAATTTTAAGTGTGAGGTGTCTGTCGTCTATGCTGTGTAAATGCTCCTCAATGTCTTCAGCACCCACTTAACAGCTGTACCTCCACTAGATAACCAGCATTAAAGTTGTAAAATTCAATAACTAATCAAACAATTCTGACCAAAGAAATGCTATAAATATTTACAAAAAAATATTATTATTATTATTATTATTATTATTATTATTAATACCTGCTGTGAGTAATGTTCAGCTGGCAGAGGTGGGTAATCACAGGACTCTATCTTCTTGCACAACGAGTACAAGTTCATTTTGTCTCCATAGAAAGGTGACTGAAGGGCAGCCATCTTTTTTGAAAGAAAACAAAAACAAATTTTATGGTACCCGGTAATATTGATGTATCCTGTTCCAGGCTCTCAGATAGTGGAGGCGAGAGAACGAGAACGAGCAAAAGACATCGAGCGGGGTCTGGGGGGAGGGGCGATGTCTTTTGCTCGTTCTCGTTCTCGTTCCCGCTCCATCGCCTCCACTATCTGAGAGCCTGGAACAGGCTAATATTGATCAAGCACCAAGGAATCCTTACCACATACATACAATTATGCAATGAGTCATGGTGCAAATGTCACCAATTTTCCCAAAATTATTTCATCAACAATCAATATTATTTAAGTGCACATTGTACTGTTAAACACAGTTCATTAACACTACAAGGTTTCACAACATCGAATGAAGCTTTCCAAAAGAAACTTTAGTGCTAGCGCTGTGTTGCTGGGAGGGTAAAACATGAAAATTTGGTTTATCAAACAATTCAATAAAGGTCTACTGTCACTCTAGCCTGCTATCAGTCCCTTCCGACTCACTCCAGTCGCACGCCTGTTGAGTAAATAATGTTTTGTACCGCAATCAGGAGAAACGGCCAAGGAAGGGTTGCGTGACAAAAAAACAAATGACTCTACAAGCAAGTGGCTCGAGTGACTTAGCCCTTAGCCCTTCATAGGAGCTCTGATGCTTGCAACATTAGCAATTTGCTCTTTTCATGGTGACAGTTTAACCATTACTAACGACATTTGATAAAACTAAAGCCACGTTAGCCCTTAATTATATTAAAGAGCTCTGACCCTCATAACTACAGCGATTAAAATAAATATTCTTATATGTTTTAATACAAGGAATTTAACCTTATCAACCAGTTCAATTTCTCATGTTCGACGGCTCCAATCAAGTTGAAAGAATTTGGTTACAACTTCATATTACGGAACACGAATATATATTAATTAGGAGGATCTGCTAATTGCTGCAGCTGTAACATGTAAGAGGAGTAGGGTTCTTTGGATCATGGGTTTGGGTTCGTGGTTTCTGAAACCATGAAACCTATGAAACCACGAAACCTATGAAACCACAAAACCCGTGGAACCACGAAACCTGTGAAACTCATGAAACCAGGAGACCTGTGAAACCACGAAACCTGTGAAACCGCGAAACCCGTGAAACTACGAAACGCACGAAACCAAGAAACCTGTGAAACCACGAAACCTATGAAACCCATGAAACCAGGAGACCTGTGAAACCACGAAATCCGTGAAACCATGAAACCACCAAACCTCTGAAACCAAGGAGCCTGTGAAACCGCGAAACCTATAAAACCACAAAACGTGTGAAACCACGAAACCCATAAAATCACAAAACCCACGAAACCAGTGAAACCATGAAAGCCATGGAGCCCCGAAACCCATCAAACCAAGAAACTCATGAAACCAGTGAAACCACCAAACTCGTGAAACCGCAAAACCCATGAGACCACGAAACTCGTGAAACCAAAAAGCCATGAAACCACGAAGCCAATAAAACCAGGATACCTGTGAAACCACGAAACCTACGAAACTATGAAACCCATAAAACCACAAACCCTAACCCATGAACCAAAGAACCCTAACTTCTTTAGTAAGCACAATAGTAGTTAAACTAAGCATATCCTCCTAATTAGCATATATTCGTGCTCCATAGGTAACAGCAAGTAGTCAATAAATTTACAGCAACATTTACGGAGACAGTGAACCCAGAGATTAGGTTCTAGGGCTTTCAATTCAGTTCTAGGGCTTTCAATTCAATTCCTACTCTGACCATTAGCTGAGGTTGAACTGCATAATCCTGGTTCAACTTCTTCCTTTTGCTTGTAAACTGGTCCACTTCCTTTCACCCTCACTTAGGTTTTTAAACATTTGTCGGATTGGTTCCAATCATTTATTTTGTTATTCTCTTTATCGTATTTTTCATTATCAGTAGCTCATTGCGTAATAATTATCATAATTATTATACATTGGTGTCACCAGCTCGATTTTGATCGGCTATAAGCAAGCAGCTAATTCATGCTTGAAGGGGATAGTTTCTAAAGAAACTGTGGTGCTGCGTCGATGGGGAAGTAGTATACAAAAATTTGGTTTATCAACGGAGTTGTTAATGTAAATTGGCCATCGTAGAGAGATTCTAAAAGCTGACGTTTCGAGCGTCAGCCCTTCGTCAG
>NC_090870.1:52377021-52389521 GCF_036669935.1 Montipora foliosa
CAGACAATGGGGACCTTAAGCATTGACGACGACGACGACCACGGCCACAAGAACGTCGTCTAAATTATTTTTACCACAATTGCTTGTAATATCGCAATCTGATTGGCTAATTTTCCGTTGTCGATAAGAGTCCAGACAACGCTGTACGCGTCATGCTCGCGTCAATTTGTCACGCAATGTAATAGCCAATCAGGAACGCCCATTTTGGGAATAAACCAATCATATTGCGACAAAGTTATAGACAACGCTTGCTCTTTCTTTGTGTGATGATTTTGGTCACGCTCGGAAATAAAAACTTTCTTTGGCGTTGAATATTGTGGTAAAAAACAAATCGAAAGTAGTTCAGCGTTGTCTGTACTCTTATCGACAACGATATTCGTTATCAAATATATTCAGGCCTAAGGTTAGCATTTTTGTAAAGGTTTGGGTTGTTTCAGCTATGGTACCCTTCACCCCCTACCCCTCAACCCCTACCCCCCACCCCCAGAATGGTCATGCCACTTCTAGAGTGTGATTTTCTGGGAAACAAACACACTAACGCTGGCTGTAGATGAAATAATTATTGACATTCTCCGTGGTGCACTTAGCCACTCCTCTTAAAATTATTAAATTTCAAGATTCTTCATTCTAAATAACTCATCTCACAAGTCTCTCACCCATGCAACTACTGTACTAATTTGTTAAATGGATAAACAAAACCCACGAGAAAGTTGATTACATAGTTGCTTACTAGCAAAATTACACCACGTAGAATCAATATTTGCATTTACAGGGGTTTCAATAACTTTGAAGTAGATCTGATGCCTGGGCTAATCAATGTAAGCGGTGGAACCTTTTTGGATTGTCATGATATGAAGGTCAGATTGCATGTTAACGAGGAAATCCCGATATTTTCTTTTACATGGGTTTGAGTGAAAATCAAGACTGAGTAGCTTGTGGTGAAAGGCAAATTTCTGACAAACAGATGGCGGTATACCGCTGGTGACCAGTTCCTAATGAAACCCCTGCTTGAAATTATTTTGAGGTGTACAATCATGAATGTCATGTACAACATTGATTTTGTAAACAATGGCCACCCAGCAGACCAATGGGACACTTCATCAAATTAAGGACCGAGATAAGTGACCTTGCTCCCCAGAAGTTCTCAAGTAGCTCAATGGGCAAAGTACTGCCCAACCAGTGTTTTCATAATGTTTGAATCCTGCCTAGGACATACATTTAGCCACTAGTATTCATCTCTCACCCATCATACTTTGATGATCAAGGTTTGTTCAATTGTATCAAGATTGCTTGGGACCACTAAATAGTCCAAATAATTGAAAGATGAGCAACCTTTTAGCGTCCTCATGACACCATTTTCAAGTTCAAAATGGTGATAATAAAACTGTCAGAAACGATTAGATATCAAATAATAAAATAAGCAGTGTCACATAAATAGTTTGGTGCAAATTGAATCTGATGAGACATTGAGAGATGGTGACAAGAAACTAAGAACCAGTCATCTTCGGTACTGGCAAGCACAATAGAGACAACCACTGTATTTTGCTCAAAGACCTTGACAAATGGTTTTCTGTCCTGAAGAAGTTTCAGAACATGTTCAATTGTTTTAAGTATTTATAAAATTAAAATGTTACTAATAAAATGTGTAACTGATATTAGAAAATCAACTCATATCAAATCATAGATTGGTTTTTGAGGAGAGGGGAAAACTGTTCATTCTGGCAGTCAGTCTTGTGACAAGTCTCGGAGTTGAACCTGGGCCACATTGGTGTGAGGCGAGTGATCATCCGTGCTGCCTAATTAATTTACTATCATGGAAAATACTTCATTGACTATTTTCACCATCCCATAATGCAATACGTTTTGGGGGTCTTTACATAAAAACAATACAACTTAATTACTCTTGGGACTGTATCATGCTTCAGTGAACTGGATATCCATTGTTTTAATGCAAATAACCCCCAAAATGAACTGTATTATGGGATTGGTGAAAAAAGCGAATGCTGTTCTTACCAAACTGTTCTCTCTGGTATCAATCTGCTCTGTTTCTTAAAATGCTATTTAGATTTAAAAAAGAAACACGAATTAAAAAATATTTTCCTCTAATCAATAACATGGGTTTTGTAAACCAGATCGAGTATCACCCCTTTAACAACACATACTTTCAGCTGGCCTTCTCTGCAGTTAAGGAGAGGAAAATTAACCATACAACCAGGCTGAGCCTTATAAAACATAATGACTGTTTAACTTACGAGTTTATGACAAAGGAATACAAAGATGCTAATAATAGTGTTTAGTACAGATGTTTGCACATAAATTTTGATTCCTCATGAATGGAAACTACATTTATCACAGCCTTGAAATTTGAGGATGTTGTGGAGCATTTAATTTAGCTATTATATAATTATTGACACCTTCCCTCCATCCATTTACCCTTCCTGTCAGCCATCTTCACTCAGTAGGTAAAACACTACCAAACAACCTTGTACATGGGTTTCAAGGTTTAATGGCAGTACACTCGCTTTCTGGACATAACTGATCAGAAAGGGCTACCAATGTTGTCATACAATTATTTAGGCATCCAAGTCTAGTTGGATTTAAGGACAGTAAACTACGTGCTAGTCATCTTACAACCCTTGAACATTAAGAAAATTCTCTGGATGTTAAGGAACCCACACAGCATTTGCAGAATAGGGTCTGAACTTCAATGTTTTGTTGTTAGGCCTATTATTGGGATGAAGGGGAGCCGGCTACAGAAACCTGCAGTATTCACTGTGCACCCCTGTGTGCAAAACTCATCCAAAGCGTGAGATGTATACGCTTCAAGACCAAAAATTTGTCAGTTAATTGAAAATATAACTTTCAAAGGTTTAGAAACATTTTATTTTTCACATAAATTTGAATTGTACCTTAATCATTCTAGACAAATCACCAGCATCAGCTAACTCTAAAACTATGTTAAGCTGTGGAAGAAAGGAAACAGGTTTGACAATGTATCCAACTACAATAAGAATATAATTATTAAACCCTAACTGTGAAAAAACACTAGAGCTCAGGTTAAATTTAGTGTTATTATTAAGGCTAGGAATGAAAATTATCATATTATCGTGTCTAAAAAGATGTTCCCTATGTCCTGTTGGATGAAAATTGCCAAATACTACTGTATTAAACAGAAACTGTGAATAATTGCACCAATCCCACACTGATATTGAAATTGTCCCTTAAAAAAACAGCGAAGGGGACAATTTCTCCCTTTCAAAATCTGGGGGAAAAACTCAGAAGGAAGCACAAAAGAAGAGATACAGTTCAATCAGAAACCCATAAGGGTTGAAACGTGTAACGGCCCCTTGTGTGCTGGGAAACAAGCTTACAAACATTGAATTTGCTAAGTACCATATTTGGAACAACAAGAGCGAGGGGTTTCCAAATATGGTACTTAGCACTGAAACATTCAACCAATCAGTTTGAACTGAATATTCGGAAGCTGTGAACGCGCGTTACACGTTTCAACCCTTATGGGTTTCTGGTTCAACACAAAAATTACAAGCTGAAATGCAGACCATGGGAGGAAATTTAATGCTTGTGTACTTTTCAGTCATGCTCTACTGGACATGTAGGTCTCATGCACAACCAAGCGTGACAAATTTGGGAATTAAAGTGTCACAGTGAAAACATATTTATACGATAGATAGCTTGGAAGCCAGATTGAATCAGAGAAAAAATACAGAAGACTAACAGTGTATTAATGAGGAAGAAACAGATGAGGGTCAAAGGAAACCAACGAAATCATGATCTTTCTAGAAAACTTGGTTCCGAGATCACATGTGGTTGCGTTATGAAAAGGAGGCGATGTTCCGCTATTTTTGTCTGAAATCTAAAAAAAAAGAAACAAACCCCTTTGCATCTGGAGTACATGTATAAAGCATAGTCATTGCAGAAGAGGTAATAAATTATTAAATATTACCAACCCATGCAAGCCATCATCTGAAAACTGACTCCAAGTATCAAAACTACTCAAGTAATAAATCAACGACTTTGTTTACAAGGCTACACGCAATGTCACAAAATCATTGTCACCAAAGTCAACAAATGTCACCGTAGTCACCAAAATAGTCCTAGTGAAAACATCTTACCTCATTGTTTTCAATAAAAGAAGCCAAGTACTTGATCACATTGGGATGATTAAGTTGCTAAAAAAAAATTAAAGTTTCAATAGAATACACAAGTCATGTAGGTCAACCGTAGTTTTTGGCAATTTTTATGGTTAAATTGCAGCCCAATTCCAGGCTAACAGTCAAAAATCTGTAGTTATTGTACAGTCAATGGGTATACAGATCCTTATTTTCTGAAAATTTATTAGAATAATATTATATGACCACCTGCTACTCAGAGTTTCCAAGTACCTATGCTCAAATTATTGTTGAAAAAGATCATTTCTCTTTTCTTTTTCTACTGTAATGGTAAACATTTTCCAGACTCTTCACTACAAAAATAATGATTTTGTTACACGTACAAGAAACCACATACAGTACTAGTACCCCTAAAACTTAATTAATTTCATTGAAACAACAGTCTATAACCTCACAACTTGCAGCCCCTTAAATCCCATTCTGCTAACCAAAGGTGGGCAATATATTACTTGCACACGTCCATTGTCACGAAATGGCATCTCTAACACCCATGGCTACTGACTAGCTCCCACTTGACCTTGTGGCTAGGTCAATAGAGCAAAGAAAATCTAATCCAGAGCTTGTGGGTTCCATTCCCACCCCCTGTCAGAGTTTTTCTCTGTCCTCGTGTGGGCCCATATTTTCCTAACAGGGCTAACACTCAGATGGAATACAATGTTTAAATAATTGTGTTGCTTTTTATCTTTGGTGAATTTAAATTGTACCACCAAGGATGAAAAGCCTTAAAATGCCATCTAAACAATCGAAAACAACCAATTTAAGTATAATATTTATTGCAGATGTCACCCTGGTTGTTTCTGACTGTTAACTTAAAGATGGCATTTTGGGGCTTTTCATCCTTGGCGGTACAATTCACCAAAGATAAAAAGCAACACAATTATTTAAAGTACTCAAACTGGGTGTTGTAATAATTATCATTACTGTATTTCTAGGTAAACCATGTAAATCTCTGTTAACTATGGTTTTAAGTACAATATCGTGTCTGGGCTGCCTGTGTTCACAGTATCAGTTCTTATCAAAAACAAGACAAATAGTGCTTACCTTAAGTAAATCAATTTCTTTAATACAGTCTTGCCTTGCTTTAGCATCCATCATGTCAAAGATCTACACATAAATACAAAATTAATAACAGTTAACTTAATACAGCTATGAGTACAATAACACATCCTTGGCTTGGGTACAATGTTCATAATCATATTTGGCCAAATTAAAGAAAAAAACTGTCACAGTGGTACTAAGTATCCTGAACCGCCCTCATTGACAGGTAAAATCATCCATTTGGAGGTTTGGGTTTAGAGGACGCATTGGATGGGTGTAAGGTCGTTGTTTGTAGGGGGGACTGGTCAGGCAAGGGTGGGATATTCCTCTTCCTGTTGCTGTAAGACTTAGAAGGAAATGATTTCTTGGCCGATTTAGTCTATCTCCAAGTAGAGGTACCTAGTAAGTCTCACTTTCACGACTAAAAGTGCTTATTTAGAGGACACAGCTTTGAGTGGATGATGTTAAAAGTTAGAATAACCCATTCATCCCTGAAGTTGCCCCTATTGACAATTAACATTGTCTGGCATTAGACAGAGTAAAATCAATAACGTAAATCTCACTCTCAGAACCAGATCGAAGGGTCAATGTACAGTGCTCCAGATTTTTGCGCCATCAAATGTCACTTCATACTGGGCGTTTTCCATTTACACAAAATTTCCGGAAATTTCGTTGGAAATTTCCATCACGTGAAAAACGTGTTCCATTTAATTCAGGTCCGTTCGCCGCCCAGTGATTGCGATTTTAGGCGGCAAAATTTAAAAATGTGGCCGTGAATAGCCTGGAAGTGGTAAGACCTTCCAAAAGTTGTAAATAGAACACACATTTCCATCGGAAAGTTTCCAACGGGAAAACAGGACTACCTTTTCAGAAGTTCCGTTTATTCCGGAAATTTTCCAGTGGAACGAACCAAAAACATGTGTTCCATTTACATCCCAACCGGAATTTCCTGAATTTCTTGGTAAATGGAAAACGCCCACTGTGACCTGCTTGTTTTTGTTTTTTGTTTTTGTTTTTTATTTTAGGTTTGATTTTATTTTAACTTTTTTTTTGTGAACACTACATTCAATTAAGTTTAAGATTGACTCTGTGAAATACTGTACTTGGTTGCAAATAATAATAATAATTATTATAATAATTTAATCATTTCTAGTGCGCATCTCAACATGACTATGATCAGATGCGCATTCTTAAGTTATAAATACGAGAAATAATAGATAAACAAAATTCACTCTCAGGTGATGCTTAATTAAGAAGGCTAGCCAATACTCTTAGGCAGTGCTCGAAATTAAGAAAAAATTCCATGTTGTCCCTGTTTCAAGAGCGAGGCAACCAAATCCATGAATTAGGTTGCCCTGATAAATCCGTGCAGGCGGTAGTTTCTAAACTGTGGTGCTGCGTCGGTGGGGAAGTAGTATACAAAAATTTGACCACCGTACGGAGATTCTAAAGGCTGACGTTTCGAGCATTAGCCCTTCGTCAGAGCAAATCGAGGAATTATGGGTTGTGTGTAGTTTTTATAGTGGAGTAGGAGCTACACTATTGGTGGTAACATGGCAATGTGAAAAATAGGAACACATTAGTTACATGAAAAGCGCATGTTAATTAAGGATGCCGATTTGGATTCTTGCGGATTCTTGCGGCTTTCCATCGTACCTTGACGTAGGGAAAGGGCGCAGATAGCTATGTGTTTTTTGGAGTGGTTACTGGGAGATTAAAATGACGAGCGACTGGCTTAGATGCATCCTTGTCATTTTTCTCAACATCGCAATTTTAAGGTTTTTGCGGAATCGGTCGCCTAGTCATCTACCTGTCTTGCCAATGTACAATTTATTGCATAACATACAGGTTATAGGTTGTAGTATCTTAGTGTGTGCCTGTGGTTCCTTGTGGAAGTCTGGGTTTAAGGACGTTTGCGCCCATTGCTACTGCGCATCCTTGGAGTGCATGCAAATTCACATGCCACGTCATGCATCGAGCGCGTGCGCTAAGTACTAAAATGAACAATGATAGGGCAGATGGCCATTGCTATAGCTTTGCTTGGATTTAACAATCTTGGATCTTCAGTGACCCCCACTTTTCTTTTCAGAAACAGATTTTATTTACAATTTAAATGAACAAAAAATCAATGTGGGAAGTTAAAAAAATTTCAAGATTTCTGTCCTCGGGACATGGAATCCTGCCATCTTGCGGCTGCAAGGCGCATGAAACTATGGCCGCTAAATCCGAACTTCTTCTTTAAGGAACCTCAACAGTTAACTAAATTCACTTGACGGGTCCACGTAAACAAAGTTTGGTAGAGAACATTTCACTTCAAAGATGTAATTGCAATATTTTTGAGCTTACAGACACTGTGGCCTTATTCGCTAAAGAAGCCAGATTTTTTCAGATTTAGGGTGTTCTTCCGGGCAAGTTCTCTCCAAAATGAAGTCAGTGACCCCCCATTTTTTTTACATTTCTGACATCACTAACTCATCATCTTTCAATGGTAAAATTTTCAGGAAAAAATCAATGTTAAAAAATTTTCGCGCGAACGTCCTTAAGTTTTCCATTGCCTACATGTAAATGTGATTTTCCTATCTGACAATGTTTTGTAAAAGCCACGGAAATTCAAAACACAGGAAAATGCTCAGTTGCGTATTATTATTAACTTCACACTACTATCGGACATTGACAATAGAATTTAAGCAACATGTAAGTCAGGTGCTGCTTGTGATTAATTCGCTTTCTATTTTTGGTTGGATTGTCTGTTGCAATTTTACCAAAAACTGGTTGCCCAGTAAACTTTCTGGTCGTCTGGGTCGACTGGACTACCGCTGATTTTGAGCACTGCAGCTGCCTTTATGGATTTCACTGAATTCAATATCAATAACAGACTAGAATTTAAACCAGACAAGAAAACAGAACTCTCATCAACCTAATGAAAAATGCAAATATCTGTCTGCAATTTTTAAAGAGCACCTGGCAGCACGACCAAGATGTGGAAAATTAAAGAGCTTTCTGCATTATCCAAGATTAACTATAAAATATTGATTTTTTTTTGTCAGACTTGAATTATTGCCTTAGTTTATTTTTATTGAAAGAACATCTTTTAATGCCTTTTCTGTTATCTTAGCCAAACTAATGTCTATGGATTTTGCCAGCTCTACTAAATATAAACTTCAATAAAAATGTTTCAAAAAATCTCTAATACCACTTTCCGGAGTTACAGGAAATAATATTGTCATCATTCCAGAATCGTTATTCCCTATATATATATTACATCACAAAATTCGGATGAGAAATATGGTAAAAATATAAAAAGCTCAAGTTCTGATTATTTTTTAGTAGGTACAAGAAATTAATCAAACTACCTTTAAAACTGGAGTGCAAGCTGCTAACTATAACCACAAAAAGGATGCGTCTTTTTATTAAACATATTCGCTAAATTTACGATATGTACACGTGTAAATGCAAGAACGTACGTTACCTGGACTTTCTTTAGTGCGATTGCCGAGTTGTCCACTAGACATCTTGCTTTATATACGACACTGAACTGGCCTCGTCCAATTTTCTTTTCAATTTCGAAGTTTCTTAAAGCGCCATAGATTTCAGAAGATGGTTGCGAGTTTGATTCATCCATGGCGGCCATCTCAACAAAGCAACTGGCCCTTCAAGTTTTACAGCTCTTCCTCTTTGTATTTTGTCCCTTGATCTCGACAAATCGGTTATGCACTATGAATAAAAACTTGAAGTAACACAGCTCACCTGCAAATTAATTAAGAAAGCGAGTAAATCATTTCAACACCTTGGCAACTAAAAAAATTCCAGGACAACGGTGGACGCATACAGCTAAGATAATGATAACAAAGCACGATATCATAAAATTATTAGGCAAGACTTGCAAGTTTACTTAGGAAAAAAAAACAAACATAAGAATTTGTATTCTACGGTGGACTGCTTCGAAAAACTCATCGGCTTGGCCAAAAAGCCGGCGAAACAATACAAGACACTAAGTCTTATAATTTCCCCCATTTATATGCAGTTTAATTTATGTACGAATGAATTTTTTCTTTTGCTCTCACAAAGTTTCATCCACAAAAGAAAGCAATCAAGAGCAAGATCCAAAATAAAGTAAACCCGTGGATAGAAAGTAACTGCGCGAGCTTTTTGGTACGGCCCACAATAAGATCTGACATTGCTTGTTTCATAATTTTACCAGGAACCGCCGAACGATGAAGTTCGAAATGAGACTCTACCACAATCAACAAGCAGCACCCATCACTATTTTTTCGACTTAAAGCTGGACATCTTCTAAACAAGTAATTTGTTTTGCGTGTTGATTTCACAATCCTTAAAAATCGCTCGTAGACCGAAAATTGTCCTGAGACTAGCAGCATTCTCGCACGCGACATTTAGGCTTACCTGAAAGTTCTCCGATACTATGAACTCAGCATGCCTTCCCCCTTAATCCTAAGGCATTTATGGAAAATATCCCACAAGCAATTTTTCAATATTTCGCGTTGAGGTTACCTGCTATCATGCATAAAAACAGAACGATCGAACCATCACAGGAAATGGACCATAATTCAATTCGCGGGGAGTCTTCTTTCAAAAATCCTTGGAGACCCAGGGCAGTCGTCAGTCGCGACAGGAGATACGGCGACGAAAGTTTTCAAGTCGTCGCCTTATTTCTCCTTGCCCGACTGACTGCCCCTAGATCTCCGAGGATACAAATCTCACACAAGATGAAATAGGAACATTTAAAATTATTCATCGTGAGACTCGTGTTTTTTTGCTCCATCGCTTCTCTCTCGAAAAAAAAGAAAACAGCGCTCTTTATCACATTCATGTCATTACCTTCTATTTCGTGTTTTTGCAAAGGCTGTAGCAGTTGTGATAAACTAAACAGACCCATTTTAATTTTTGATGGGAATAGTTTAAGAAACATACATGCGTGAGAAGGATTTGTGAATTCACTTTTCCGGTGTTTATAGCCCTTGAGAGCCAATGCAGGAAGTATGGAATGGAAGGATTCCATTTTAATAAGTGTCGATACTTTATTTTCCGACGGATGGCCCTCTGTTGGTGACGTTAGTGATCATGTAGTTTTGTGACCTCTTTTCCGCTTTTCAAACTTACGAACATTTATTGGGCCATCGTTGTCAACATCATCGATTTAGATCCATTTGAAATATCAGTCTCCAAGGTGACACTCCCTGCACCGCTGAGGGAGAAAGGAGACATATAAAAATCCTCTGCAGAATCAGACGCTTTCATGATCAAGAAAACCATATTAAGTCCCTGCCGAGTGGGACATAAATATAAGAAAAATTGTCCTCCCCATGTCTAAGAGACAGGATAAGTATTCATTAATAACTGGAATTTGTACAAATCTTCCACTAACTTTAACATTTGGAAAGGAAAACAACTTTATCAGTAAGTGTCTAGTCGTTCTAGCGCAGGAGCACTAATTAGGGACACTCAGTGTAAAGTGAAAGTAACAATTAACGCAAATCAAGTTAAATGATTGTTTTTGAGGAGAGGGAAAACCGGCGTACCCGGATAAAAAGCTCTCGGTGCAGTAGACAACTGACAAACTCAATTCTGTTTTGTTACGCTGGTCCTTGGTTAGAAAGTTACAACAAACTCAACCCACATATGACGCCGAGCCTGGGAATCGAATCCGGGCAACATTGGTGGGAGGGAAGTGCTCTCACCACTGCGCAATCCCTGCACCCCTAAAAAAGGGCTGACCATATTCTCCAATATACGGGGCTCTGCCCCAGGTCGCTTTGCGGCGTGGAGCCCCGTTAGCCTGGCATTAAAGTACCAGACTGAAAGCCAACAACCTTCAAGTAAAGACTGACTCTAGGAAGTCGTGGGACAAGAATGCAAGAAGCCACCGAGAAAAAGAGTAGATATCTCCAAGAACAGCTGACCTGAAAGAGTTTTTCAAAGAAGGCATACCTACATAGAAGAAAGTGCCTGGCTGTGGTAGAATTAGCGAGTGTCGTTCCACTGAAAATTTATGATATAGAATTTTGTTGACTTATACTAATCGTCGCAATTCAGCAGGCAACTATTGCGTATCAAATATGATTGGTTAGCATCAGAGCGGGCTGACGAGCGAGGACACGAGCGAGCTCTATAATATTTGCGCATGCGCGCACCAAAGCTTAAAACAGGATCATACCGAGGGCGCGTTCGATTGACCCTATTCCGGAACAAGAATACGTGGAGTGATGATTAAAACGGTATGTTTGGCGCGTTTCGAAACACCAAGGACAATAAAAATATGTTTAAAATAGCATTTTAGCAGGTGTTTGGCAATTTTCAAGTGAGTCTCCGTAAAAACGGAGGACCTCTAACTTGTATTCCATGTATTCCTATTCGGGAATACGGTCAATCGAACGCACCCCAAGACTATCCACATCAGGATTTCAACCTGCGAAACGCTTATATCAGCACTGAGGTCCCAAAACTACCTTTCATCAGATACGTGTCCCTGAGGACACAAAGATAGCCTACGTCAAACATGACATCCCTTCCTTTACGGCAATATTTCTGAGGTCCTCCTCAGCATTAGAAAGTTTGCAAGCGATATATTTGAAAATAAATTAATTTTGTCTTCCGTGTGATTTGTACTTGGACTGTATTTGTGCACTGTGCGAAGTGTTGGACTGAGCATGTGCGGTTTGTAATCTGCATTCTAGCCCCGATTGGGTCGGTCGCTAGAAAGATGGCTTCACGGTCGTATAGGCCATTCGGGAACCATATAAACTCTTAAAATTTTAATATAGTTATGGGGGACGCAGCCTCAAAATTAGAGGCGTTTGTATGCATCTTTAACTATGTTTTAAAGTCCGTAACTTGGTCTCTATTCGACCTAAAAGCATCAAACTTGGACAGATGGCCAATCTCAACGTTATCTTTCATGTTATGGTGTCAATTTATCGATTGGTTCAAATGTGAAACTCCTCCCAGTTCCCTACACAATTCCGGAATGGCCTATATATTCAAATGCAAAATGAAGAGTAAGATGTAATGTGTATCTGAAATTCCAAAAATGGCATTCGTATGGAGATGATGTAATCCTGAAATGATATCTCAATCATGAAACCTCTCGTTCCTTGCTGCACAGTTTTCCCTTGGACAGAGTAAAAATGACGAACCCATCTGACCCAAGTACAGTTGTAAGGGGATGGGGGTGGGGGTTAGATCTATAATTTCATTATTCCACTATTTCGCCATTTTAATTTACCATATTTAGTCAAGAGAAAGCGCAAAATA
>NC_090870.1:52394521-52399521 GCF_036669935.1 Montipora foliosa
TTATCGTGCTTTGGATAATCATTACACATGTATCAGGTATTGAGTAGCCCAGTGGTTGTGTTGCTGGCATATATTTTGATTGCGTCACACTTGAAAGATTCATCATTCAGTGTATCCTTACACTTAAGTCTCTCATATTTCAATGGTTTTTTTGTAATGCTAGCTTCAAATCATCCTTTGATGCAGAAAATCTTTACACAAGCTTTAACCAGATGGTCTTTTGGTACGTAACACTTTGTCTCTACTAATTAGTTTGGGGGAAGAGTTTATCAAATTTTTATTCCGATAATAAGCTATAGTTGCTAGTCTTTCTCACAAGTCTATTACACCATTTACGATTACATATATAGTTACATTTATTCATTTGATGCGCATGACGTATTGGATCCTGGAGCACGTATGTTACGTTGCCCGCGGTAAAATTCGTTCTCGCTACATAGGTTTTGATTGGTGATGCTCATTTGACCTAGGCTGAATATGCACTCTTCCTAGTTTCAAGACCTTTAAGCAGCTATCAATCACCCAAAAAGGATTGAAAACACCTATACCTTACCTCAAGCTCATTCTAACGCATCTCAACAAATCTTGTTTTCGTTTCGTATACACTTATCCATTCAATCTCAAAATTGCAGCATAGTAAGAGAACAAAGATCAAGAACTGTACAATGCACTGACCGGTACTCGAAATCGGACCCTCCAGATCTTTAGTACTGTGTCTTTACCACTACAACGACGAACATGCTTAACCTAACACAGACGGTTCTCTTCGTTATTTATTTTTCTATAATAAGTCAATTAACATATGAACAAAACCAAAATATATAAAAATGAATTTGTTGATAGAACCCATTGGGAACTCGGAAAAATCCGAGCCCCAGGTGGGATTTGAAACCACGACCCTCCGTGATCTAGTCGGATGCTCTAACCACTGAGCTACTGGAGACTCTATGGTGAGCCTGAAGGGTGAAATGTACAGAGTCAAAGAACGACTGACAGCATAGCTCATAAATGCATCGCGCAGTCACCCTGAAGCATATTTTTAAGATGCGGCCAACCAATGGGTTCTATCAACAAACTCATTTCATATGTGTATATCATTCTCACATTCGCTCAGTTGGGTGGTTGGTCGGCCGCATCTTAGATATGCTTCAGGGTTGACTGCGCGATGCAGTTATGAGCTATGCTGTCAGTTGTTCTTTGACTCTGTAGCTGCGTGATGCAGCTTGATTCAAAGACCCACATTTCACCCTTGCTCACCACAGAGTCTCCAGTAGCTCAGTGGTTAGAGCATCCGTACTACATCACGGAGGGTCCTGGGTTCGAATCCCATCTGCATGGGGCACGGATTTTTCGGAGTTCCCAATGGGTTCTATCAACAAATTCATTTCATATGTGTATATCATTCTCACATTCGCTCATATATAAAAAAAAAACCAAAATTGGCGAACTACGACAGAAACATCGCGGAGTGAGAGTCCTTAACAATTTTGACCATGTTGAAACATGGAAACCAATCCTAAACTCCTTCTTCGATCGTGAAAAAGACTGTAGTAGACAGTGAATTATTGCAAAAGTAAAAGTAATTGACAGGCCTCAGACTGCATTTTGGTATAATGATCACAAGACGTCATGTGCGGTTACCAAGCTGAACAACTAAATTGATAGCATTTTAAAACAACCTGAAGACAACCAGTGAAACTGGTCGAAACGTCGGTTTTTAAAAATATTTTAACCTCGGAAAATCCCGGAAACGATACAAATTTTATAGAGATGAGAGGTGAAGGCTTCAGAAATACGATTAAAAAAACCGTGTAAAAAGTTTGCAGTACCCATTAACGTCGACAATAATGTCGTGTAAATTATGCGTTGATTTGTTTTTGACAAACATTGCAGGTACTCCTTGCCCAAGAGACTGAACGATGTTCAACAGCTACTGTTACCTCGTTAATAGCTCCATCAAGAACTGGCATCAGGCACAAGCTTACTGTCACGAACTGGAAGGAGAGTTGGTCAAAATAAACAGCCTTGAGGAAAATGAATTTGTCTTGGCGCTAGCAAGAAAACAAGCCCCGTCAGTGGAACAGGTCTGGATCGGCCTCAAAAGAGACCCGCGCATAAACAACTTTATGTGGTCTGACCATTCTATTCCCGTTTACACAAACTGGGCCCCAAATGAACCGAATGGAGGAGAGGCGGAACTATGTGGTCACATGTATACTCGGCGAACAGATTGTCTGCCAAACAGAGCGTCTGGATATTGGAATAATCTTCGCTGTGACGCAATTCGTCCGGGTTGGCACTGTGGACTTGTCTGTAAGAGACTTCCTTAGTAAAGACTCAGCTACACCGCTAACTAGATCAAAACGTTTGATGTGATAAATCGGGCTTATTTTCGTTAGTTATGTCTGAGAACACCATTCACAAAGACATGTATACAGGAAAGCTTTAAGGAAGATTATAAAATTTAAAATAAACATATGAACAAAAAAGATAACATTTAATTAAAATTATTCCTTTTCATAAAAAATTACAGAATGGAGTTTTTTTGTCTTTTGATTGGCATTTTTCTTAAAAGAGATTTTACTCAGAACACGGCAATGATCCTTGATTTTCATCCCTGAATCACACCTTTCCCCATATTGCTTTGGATGAATTGATTTCCTAAACCACGGGATAAAGTCGATAAAGGTATTCCAGAATTTAAAACTAACTCTCGAGTATAAAGGAACAGGCACTTCACCCAATACAGGTTGGTGAATTCATTTCACCGGATCATGGTGTATGCCCTGTTATCGCAGGATAACTTCATTTAAGATATTATCCGTTTTTTCCAAGATAAGTCGAGAATGGCACCACTTTGGTTAAGAGACGATCTTTAAAATTTTGAACGTGATAACCCGTGTGATTTTCTGGGTTCCAGTTTCTGACAGTCACCGTCCAGGTTTGTAAATCACAAAAAAACCCACTCACGTCAAACACGGTTGAACTGGCACGAACGTGCGATGGAGGCTCGATTCTCGTTTGTTAGCCTCTAATCCATGTTCGTTCCAGTCCAACCGTGTACATCTTTTCACCGAGTCTTGGCCCGTTTCGAATTTGTAAAACAGATTTTCGATTTGGAGCAAAAAAGTAGCACTTTTTCGTATTTCGCTCAACATTTGAGCTCTTCCTTCGTAACTTGGGCAAGTTCAGAGCAACATTCTGTCTTCAATAACAGTTTTCAGCAAATCGGGATTATTTTGTGATCGTGGAATTGAATCATTGCATACACAAAAGAATACACGCTTTTGAAATGAGCCTGAGTCAACCATGTCAGTCTTCTAAATATATATATCTCATTTCTAAACAATGGAAGGCCAATTCTTTGGTAAAAAATACACATACTTATTAGATAGAATCATAAAGGAACTGCTCAGCAACTTCTGGGCTTTTATGCCGAGCTTTTGGAGCACGTTTTCCCTGATTTTTCCCGCGCAATCGAAACTGCAGGCTCAACCGCGTTCTCCTCGCTGCGTGCTATTGTTTTTTAGCCAATTTTTTCTTTCTATTGCGCTAGAGCGAAACACTGAGGACATCAATTGACAGATTGGAAAAGCGAGAACAGTACGGCTCGAGAAAACGAGGTTAGTAATCCATTTAGTATATCTTCATACTTTTAAACCAAACAATAAAACACACTGCATTGAAGAATACGGTCCGCTAGTTTCAAATTAGCTACTGGTAGGCACAATAAGATTACAGATACCGATAACCAGCCCCATCCCTCACTAGTGGGTATCGCGCTCGCTCCAAGTGGCATTAACGAAATTGATTATTGCCCTTACATGTTTTAGTGTGAGAAGTAGTTGAAGATAGCCTACACTTTCTCACACATTAACTTACCCGGATATTCCAGACTCACTAATTTAAACTCGCACAGATTTCTCACGCGCAGATCGAAGCAAATTCACGGACATAAAAAAAGGGACTCTAATAATTCTTTCCATGACACCGATGCCTCGTCTTAATCTTAACCTGGGAACTTTTTTTTGATGAAAAATAAGTAATCAAAGAAACACTATAACTCTAAATTTAAGCGAATGATTTGTGGAGTAAAGAATGTGACAAGATAGAAAGTACTAATTACGTTTTGTGTGTCGAAAGGTTCCTTTGGCAACGAAAGGTAGAAAAACTTTAATTCTTGAGAGTAAACTACCACCCCCGGTGCTTTGTGACGAAGCAATGAATATAGTATTATAAATTTTAGATCACGAATCAGAAGTAAAAAGTTTCACAAGTGACAATTCTAGCTTAGCTCAGTGGGGTGTTCAAGCCAATGGAGTTTATTTTTTTCGTTTTGTCATATCCTTCGAAAGATATGGGCGGAGGGATATTGAAATTACAAAAGAAAAGGAAACCGATAAATTAAAAAAAAACAACAACAGCAGCCACAGGAAAGAGAGCAATGGCGACAAAGGCAACTTTAAATTTGATCGAAAGTGTTTGATCACTTTTTATTACGAAAAAAGCCACTCACATCTTAACTACAAAAATTAAATTAAATTTAAATAGTGTGTACACGACTTTAGTGATTAATTGTATGTAATACATGGGTGTGATTTTCTAATTACACTGAAAAATTGACAACCAGAGTGTAAAAGTTACCATATTTCTGTTGGAGGTTAATACGATTCTTGTTTCTCGAAGGTTCTTTGTTTGTTGAATTCTATTTTGGGTCGGAGTAAAAACAAGCAAACAAACAAACAAAAGAAAATCAGAAGCAATCCAAAAAAAAAAACAGTTGAAGTTGCAGAAAGAGTCGATTGGCAGGAGCAGAAACGGGGTTGACATATTTTCCTTCCACGCGGGAAGTTACGTTTAATATGGAGCTGAAATTGAAACTTTGAATCTGTACGGGCAAAAACAATGTTTATATTCAGATTAAAAGTTTAAAAGAGATTTTTGCGAAGTCATTAGACTCCTAATATATTTTCTTTAAAATGGAAACGATCGTAAACACA
>NC_090870.1:52409521-52422021 GCF_036669935.1 Montipora foliosa
AAACTCAGCCCACATGCAATCATAGGGTAAATAAACTGATGAAGAGAATTTATTGAACCAAACCAAATACCTGAGGTTAAAAATGAAATAATATAATAACCGATGTCACGTCTCTTCGATAGCAAGAGTTGTGAGCACGGAAAAAAAAACTTCTGTCTGTTTTCACAAAATCTGACATAGCAATAAATAGCATAATAAAGCCATCGTTAGACAAAGTTAACGTTTCTTTAACATTTTATCTCTTTAGAACTGATCATGATGCAGAGACAGCTGTGAGAAGTTGGGAAACATGGGGAGGAGGTACGACGGATTATCCGGATCCCGGCGACGGACACGACTCGGGTTGGCTTCAGGAGTGAGTTGAATACATCTATGGCTTAAGCTACGATAATACCACGCACCAGTTGCTCAATTGGTTGAGCATCGGGCTGTCATGCGGGAGGTCGCGGGTTCGAACCCCGACCGGATCAACACTCAGGATCTTAAAATAACTGAGGAGAAAGTGCTGCCTTTGTAATTTCATCTGCAAATGGTTAGACTTTCAAGTCTTCTCAGATAAGGACTATAAACCGCAAGCACCGTCTCATAAGTTCCCAGTGGGACGTTAAAGAACCCAAGCACTATTTGAGAAGAGTAGGGGATAAAGTCCCCGGTGTTGTGGCTGTCCTGTTCTCTCCAACAGAAGTGGCCGGCTTGGCGGTGATATCTCTAAAAAGGTTTGTGGTGTATGAGGCCACCTAAGCAGAAACAGCCACAAGTCAAAAAGGGACTTTGCCGAATGCTGGAACATGTAGATGTAGAATACGAGCGACAAAAACGTCCAACTTGTCTTGCAAAATGGCTGCGAAACTCAGTAGTCGAAAAGCGATGTGCGTTTTACATTCCACGCACAACCTGTCTCGAAACAAAAAAAAATGTGTTGATTTGGTTGCAGAAAGTAGAGGTTGGTTCTACTTTCTGCAACACGCTGCAGCAACTTGCAACACATTTTTTTTGTTGCAAGACAGGTTGCGCGTGGGAGTGTAAAACGCGCAACATCGCTTTTCGACTAGCTTCGCAGCAATATTGCGAGACAAGCTGGACGTTTTTGTTGCTCGTATTACCATAGCTTTTAGTGATTCGTTAAGCGTAGACAGGCTAGTAGCGTAGACAGGCTACTGAACTTGCGCACGCAGAGTGGTTGGATCAAGACCTGTATCAGGTATGGCAGTGCGTAGAGCATCCACTTAGATGCTGGTTGGTCTGAGTTCCACGTGGGTATTACATCTTCTTTAACTCTTTTCTAGTTGATGTATTAATCACAGCTTGATGTATTTCTCTAAAAGAGAGAAGCCAAAAATAGTCTTATTTAACCAACTTTCTATGCTTGCCTCTTCGTTGTCCAGTGGTGAGATCACTCGCCTCTAACCAATGTAGCCGGGTTGTAATGTCTACTTTTTCTCCGGGTACTCTAGCCTGCGTAGCTGGCGGTTGAGCGAGCGATCGAGCGGCGAAATATTTTGGAAGTAGTGGGCCTTAATCACACGGCGGTCATGTTAACTCCCGAGGGATTGAAACTTTTGTTTTGCCCCACCGAAACTCGTTCCCAAACATTTCAACTCGAGGCTCGGGGTACAAAATCTATTGTCTATGGCCAATATGACCGACGCGCGAATAAGGTCCATTCCTTTGCTTGGCACTACTGCGTTTGCTGATTGGCTGAGGAGCAAGGACCAATCAAATTCAAGGATTACGTAAAAGCACTAATCCCAACGCTCAAACGCCGGTTTAAAATGTTGACTTTGAATTCTGATAGTTTGTTGGATTGTTTTGTCTGTTGTTTGTTTTGTCTGTTGTGATTGGTCAGTTACATTGAGCGATGTAAAACTGAAGAAAAACCTCGTTTGACTTGTTTATTCTACAGTAGTTTTCAAGAAAAGCTGAAGGAGGCTCCAAAAGGCTGATTGCGGAGAAAGCAAAGCTGCTCTGAACAGTCAACTATTGTTCAAATATGTAACCTGAACGTGTAGTGGTGATTAAAAGAAAAAAAAAATGAAACAGTGACTACATTCAACGACCGGTGTAAGTGTTTTCCTCAGTGAAGCCGAGAGTGAATTAGATAGGAGTGTTGATCTATCACTTTGCGGTCTTGCCCCAGCACAGTCACAAATAGATATATTTACAGATACTTTGCGCGCGAAACAAACAGAGGGCCGCCAATATTAACCAATCAGAAGAAGCCATGTCACGCGTGACTGCTTCTGCCATGTTTTTTTCAGGGACGTGACAACTGATTTTCGCGGGAACGAGTATTCTAAAAATAGACTCATTTGTGACTATGCTGGGGAGCCTACTCATGCCATAACAACACTCTTATCTGATTCACTCTTGGTGAAGTGCGTTGTCTCTTCGTTGTCCAATGGTGAGATCACTCGCCTCTAATCAATATGGGCCGGGTTCGATTCCTCGACGCAGCATCATGTGTAGGTGGAAGTGTATACTTTTTCTCCGCTTACTCTAGTCTGCGTAGCTGATGGTTCCGCGAGCGATTCGCGTACTCCGGTCTGTACACCAGCCCTTTTTGAGAGAATGAAAACTGCGAAAACCTCTCAGTAGATAGACAAACCGTTTAATGATTATAGATTCCTGGTAAGGATGAAATCAGTTCTGCACAAGATAAACTTCACGTGAAACAATTCTTTTCCGGACTAGATGACGACACTGAATGGATCTGTTATTTTTCTTTAAATAATTATCTATTGACGTAACGATAAGAGAGCCAATAAGAAAATTACAGCTTTCAACAGACGTTCTTACGTAACACAAGAGAGTCACAACAGAGTTCACCTACAGAGAGTCAAGAGTTCGGCTTATATTGCTAGTTGACAGTGGTTTCAGATTAGTTTATATTATTATACGTACATGTAATTTTGACACAGGTTAGGGAGCTCATGCAACGACAACAGCCAATTCAACGCAAACGTTGCTTCAAATTTGCGATTCATGTAGGGTAAGAATGCCATGATGAACAGGTATAAGGTTTCATGCTTTCTTTAAACTTGAAAAACGTAAAGTGTTACGAAAGCTACAACAAACGCAACAAATTATATCCAGACCATTGTACCCTCCATGCCATTCCTTACTTTTTTTCGGGATCATTTGCGCTCCTAAATGGAGATCATTTGTGTTCCGGGATGATTTGCGGTCCTGGTATATAATAACAATAATAATAATAAAAATAATAATAATAATAATAATAATAATAATAACAAACTGCTAAAAATGTATCAGTTTGTTCGAAACCAAACTGGTATTAATACATGAGCAAATGAATATAAATATTACTGAACACATAAAAATGATAAAAGATAAAATACAATCATATCACATAAAAAAAGATAACTATATAAATATTATCTTAACAAATAAAAAAGGATAGCAATAAGAAATGCAATATTAACCGTGAATCTATGACTTGATTTGTCCGATTTTAGCTTAGGGATACCTTTGATTAGCTTAGGGATACCTTTGATTTTAGCTTAGGGATACCTTTGATCATACTGGGTGACTTCAACGCACGAGTAGGTAGTGACAATGAAGCATGGCCAAGTTGTCTTGGTCATTTTGGTGTGGGAAAATGCAATGATAATGGTCAACGCCTGCTGGAACTATGCTCTTATCATGAATTATGCATTACCAACACATTTTTTAGCACAAAGCCACACCACAGAGTGTCCTGGAGACATCCACGCTGCAAACAGTGGCACCAGTTAGATCTCATTCTTGCTAGACGGGCCTTCTTGACAAATTTTCTTGTTACGAGATCCTACCACAGTGCTGACTGCGACACTGATCACTCCATCGTGTGCAGTAAGATAAGGCTTTAACCAAGGAAGTTTCACCATGCCAAACAAGTTCGGAAGCCAAAGATTGATGTCACCAAGACCCGACATCCAGACCAGTCAACCAACTTTGAGGCACTGTTCTCTTCCACTTTTATAGGGGACTATGCAGCACCCTCAACTGAGCAGTGGGATAATCGCAAGACCACTATGTACTCTACTGCACTCCAAGCCTTTGGTAGGAAGAAGGAAGGCCAAAGGAATGACTGGTATGACTCCAACTCTGCTAGACTCGACCCAATCATTGTATCTAAGCGAAAGGCACTGCAAGCATACAAGGACAAGCCATCTCCAACGTCACTTCAAGCTCTAAGGTCTGCACGAATCAATGTACAACGTGAAGTCAGGCTCTGTATAAACGAGTACTGGTTTGACCTGAGCAGTAACATCCAGCAAGCTGCAGATACTGGCAACATCAATAGTATGTTTGAAGGTATAAAGAAGGCTACCGGTCCCAAAATCAGCAAGACCGCCCCTATCAAATCAAAGTCGGGAACAATCATCACAGACAAAACAAAACAACTTGAAAGATGGGTGGAGCACTACTCCGAACTGTATTCAAGAGAAAACATCGTTCATCAGTCCGTCCTTGACGCCATCGATCGTCTCCCGCAGATGCCCATACTGGATGAGCCACCACCATTAGAAGAGCTCTCCAAAGCTATTGATAAGCTGCCATCAGGGAAAGCTGCCGGGAAGGATGGTATCCCAGCTGAAGTCTTAAAGAGTGGCAAGTCAAGTTTGCTGGTGCCCCTGCACAAGCTCCTAACGCAATGCTGGTTAGAAGGCTCAGTACCTCAAGATATGAAGGATGCCAACATCGTCACGCTGTTCAAGAACAAGGGGGACCGACACGACTGCAACAACTATCGTGGTATCTCTCTACTCAGCATTGCTGGCAAGCTATTCGCCCGCATTGTCCTAAATAGGCTGGAAACACTCGCAGAGAGGATATACCCGGAATCCCAGTGTGGATTTCGCTCAAAGAGGTCAACTGTAGACTGATTTTCTCTGTCCGCCAACTACAGGAGAAGTGTAGAGAACAGAACCAATCTCTCTATCTGGCTTTCATAGACCTGACCAAGGCTTTCGACCTCGTAAGCAGAGACGGCCTGTCTAGTATGCTCCCTCTGATAGCATGTCTACCAAAGCTCCTCAGCATAGTGAAATCCTTTCATGTCGGTATGAGAGGCACTGTACAGTTTGATGGTGATATCTCCAGCGACTTTGAAGTGAAGAGTGGTGTAAAGCAGGGTTGCGTGTTAGCTCCCATCCTCTTCGGTATTTTCTTCTCTCTGCTCTTGAAACATGCCTTCAAGTCTTCAACTGATGGCGTCTACCTCCACTCCAGATCTGACGGTCATCTCTTTAACATCTCGAGATTACGTGCCAAGTCAAAGACGAGGACAGTCAACATCAGAGACCTACTGTACGCTGACGATGCAGCTCTCGTCTCCCACTCAGAAGACGGACTTCAAAGGCTACTTGACAGGTTCTCCAACTCCTGTGATCAGTATGGCCTTACAATCAGCCTTAAGAAGACCCAGGTTATGGGACAGGCTACACCAGCCCAGCCTCTTCTGAAAATTAATGGGGAAAACTTAGAAGTTGTCCATCAGTTCCAGTATCTAGGCTCTACAATGACTGACACCTTATCTCTGGATGTGGAAATCAGTAAGCGCATAGGCTTGGCTTTCACAACTCTGTCCAAACTCGCCAAGAGAGTTTGAGAAAACAAACATCTGAAAATACCCACTAAAGTCAATGTCTACAAGGCCTGTGTCATCAGCACTTTATTGTATGGCAGTGAATCTTGGACAACATATTCCACTCAAGAACGGAAGCTCCAAGCTTTTCTTCGTAGAATTCTTGGAATTACTTGGCAAGACAAAGTGCCAAACAATGAGGTCCTCTCCAGAGCAGGGATTCCATCGATGTATACACTTCTACGTCAAAGCCGTCGACGCTGGCTGGGTCATACCCACAGGATGGCTGATGTCCGCATTCCAAAAGACCTGCTTTACGGCGAGCTCGCAACAGGGTCAAAATTGTTTCACAAGGTCTGGAAAGTGGGGAAAAGGCAGTTCGTACTGCAAATGATGAAGCCAGAGCAAAAAGAGCAGCCAGACAGCAAGCTTGTTCTACCTCACAGCAGCCCTCGGTCCTTGTTTGTCAGTTTTGCAGAATTGGTCTCTTTAGCCATTCAAGACGATGCTCCTCATCCAAATCACAGGGTGCTACTCCATAGTCTTATAGACTGAAGGATGCCACAACAACATGTCGGCCCCTCAAACAGAATCCAGGAACGAATTTTGTACAGCGGCTTTTCTTTTTGATTTAATATCTCTTTAAATATTATGTATTTAGTATGTATCTGTATGTGCTATGTATTTTAGCTGTAAATGTAATGTCTCGAAGATATTACCTCATGTAGTTATTCTGAAATTCGAGATGTTAAATAAAGTTTATGCATGCATGTGCGTACACTTTGTAATTTGCGACTCCGGTGCTTACCATATGACAGATAAAATCACTTTTTTCTTGAACATATAAGCGATCAAAATCTCACCCTAAATTGTAATGACAAGGGTGGTCTGGAGCTGTGAGTAGGCGTGGGATTTGTCTCATATGGTTTAGGGGCCGACATAGCTCTCCCTCAATGCCGTACCGGGAGGCGAGGTCAGTAGCAGAAAGCTGCGAAGGGCCAATTGCGTCCAAAAGCGATCGCACGGGCCGAAATCCCGGGATGGCTCGTTTGGTACGTCCCTCCAGAGCCACGTCTGGAGGTACTGCATTTTTCTCTCTTGTTCAAACATTCCGTCAGCACATGCGCATGCGTAAATGTTCAGGCTCTCCGATACCTAGCCTACCAAAACAAATAAGATGCTGGTTAACTTTTTACAAGGAATTGAGATTTCAGTTGATTCTACAGTCATAAACGTAACGTAAGAACCGTGTGTTTCTGGTCTTCTCGAGACAGAGGTGAGAGATAGTTTCATGCAGAATGGGATGCCTAAAATGCTCTGTTGTAAACATGGCAGTTCACGAGTGAAGTTGTCTCTCTTGCCTTTCTGTGGACCTATCGATACAATTTGGGCAAGTTTTGAAAGCTAAAAAGTTCAATCGATGCGGTTATTTTGCTGGTAGGACTGGGTGGCCCGACACTTATGAAAAAAACTATGAAATGAGAATCGCAAGTCTTCCCTTGTCATGGAATGGCAGAATTACCCAGAATTCTTTTTGGGCCTGAGCGAGGCAACTTAAGAAGCACGAGACTGGCCCTCATCGAATAATGGCTGAAGCGCGGCCAGAGGAAATGATTTCTAGCCAGATACTCAGGAGTAGGCCTGGTGTGTGCTGTTAACGAAAATTTTGCATTTCTTAACAAGTTTTTATCATAGAAAATTCGTGACAAAGTTGTGCTTTCATTTCGCATTAACCCTCGTGTCAAAGAAAAGGTATAATGTAAATAAGAGAATAACGAGATTTGTCATGATTTGCAGATTACCTGTCCTCTTACTACTAAAGTCAAACTCCACATCTCTATGCTAAATTGCTTATAAGTAGTATTGTATTGTTTGTGAAATCTCTCCCGTGCAGACTTGATCGCCGAGGTAGATAACCTTAAAGTTGATTTGGACAGCTCTAGTGATCCTCTAATCGTATGATTTGCGGTACCGTTTGGCGATCATTTGCGGTTCTCGGATCATTTGTGGTCCTGGAATCATTTGCGGACCCGTACAACACTTCAGGTTCACATGTTCATAAGTTTGTTTTTACAGTCATAGATGTTTAGATCTTCAATTACAAATTCTCTTTTGATTGGCCACTGTTCCTCACATTGTGTAAATGGTTCACCCTGAAGTCAAAATAGATACGTTTCGTCTCAAACGAAACAAAATCAAAGGGCTATTAAAGCCAGCTCATTCATGTAATGGCACTCTCTGTTTTTTTATAAGAACTTAGTTATAAGAACGTCTATGCTGAGATTAACCAAAATTTTAAGAACTTGTTAAGAACATTCCTCAGGTTGAGAGTCGATTAAGAACGTTTTTATTTTGCTAATCTGTCATGTGAACATTTTTTGCGTTTTTGCCACAAAAAGTCAACTGAATTGAAATTATAGAAATATATTCTTTAAAATTTGTCACCTGTGCCAGTGCATGATAGGAATTTACTTTCCATTCCCTTTACATATGACTTCTGTTAGGCCAATTCAACGCAAACGTTGCTTCAAATTTGCTATTCATGTAGGGGAAGAATGCCACTATGTACAGGTGTAAGGTTACATGCTTTCTTTAAACTTGAAAAACCTTTTTTTAACAAAACGTATCACAAGTATTTTACAAATACTTTTTATGAGGAACTGAAATAACTTCGGCCTCAGCAGCAACTGTCAACAACGCTGTTGTAATCGAGTAGGGAATGGGTCACGTGGGAAGGGAAAAAAGGGCGGAATTTCAGAAGGAATGTCGGAGATCAGACTCAAACGCAGAATTGTAACAGAGTCAAAATCAAGATTCATCTAGGATAGTAGGGACTCAAATAAAAAAGAGTTAGGAAATGGAAAGATACAACAAACGCCCATGCAGCAAAACAACCGTGCTAAGGGATGTCCTTTATTCTATGTTTCTTTGTCGCGCTTTGCAAAACAGCTATGCTGACAACATGGGCACTCAACAACGAATGGTTTTATCTCAGTTTGTTCTGAACCATCCATAACTACTTCACTTGAAATGACTCAGTCATTTCAGTCTTTTCAAGTGAAGTTTTCTTTTACGTATAATGGGAGCATTGGTTCCATTTAAGTCTGAAATGACATGCAGGTAGAATTTCAACAGTGCATTCACAAAGCAGTGCAGAGCAAAGGAATTTCCTCGTGAAATATAACTAAGTTGAAGAAGGTTTGAATAAAATTGTTCAGAAGGAAGCCTTGGTGGTGAAATTTGGCACTGTGACGTAATCATGCTAGAGAACTATTAAAATCTTCGGGTCTCAATTTGTTTCTCAGTCTTGAGAGTCCACTGCATATAAATTAGATTCGCTAGGATATTAGGGTTCAAATTTTCAGCACTGCCATGGATCAAAATTTCATCTCCCTTGGGTATAGTCAGTAAGAGGGATACAGATACTGAAAAGCTAAGAATACGTATATTCGAAAATCTTGATGACGGATAAGAATCCAGTTGCTTTGAGCTTTGCGACTGGAATATTCTAAATTTCTGCACAGCTACCGTGCTTTCGCCCGCCTATTCATCAGCAGTTGTCTGCGCTTCTGACCTCCATGAAACTCTGCACTTTATCACGTACTTCAATAATACAATGTGATTGGTTACGGTATTTTTCTGGGTGGGACAGGCTAATTCATATGAGCGCGCACGAATTTCCACTCTCAATACATCGTGGCCTACATTTGAGTCAGGAAAAAGCTCAATACAGCTGCGAGACTTACGCTCCACGGCTCCCAGCATGGTATGTTGTTTGCAGATCGAGATTTATCTTATTTAAGGCTTCTTTCCCTCCAACAATGCTATTTCATTTCATGGGTTAGTTTTCTGGGTTCATATCGGAGTTTGAGGAGGTGCAAACTTCATCCCCAGAAACTCAGGCTATCAGCAAGACAATTTTCCATTAGTAGAATACTATCCTCCGATAGACCATAGATTTTGTGCTTAGCTAATAAGGGCTTATGAGGAAGGTAATAGAAAGTTGTTGATAGACCAATGCCTACAATGGCAGCGATGGCATCATTATCACGACCATTCTTTAAGTTCTTCCACGGTGCGGGCAAAGAAGGTCTGACAGTTAAAACTCTCGCTGTATACAGATAAATACAGTGAGAAAATACGCAGTGATAAAATTTGCTTAGCTGTTTTAGATAAGATAGGGTCAACAAGAAACTATTTCAAAAAAAAGACTGAAATGTTGTTTCGTTTCCGGAATGGTAAGGGCAGGAGAAATAATAAAATATACTGTAGTGTGGGTCACTCGGTCTGTCATGTTTATTTCGCTTCGTTTATTGAAACTCTCGAGAAATAAAGATAGAAATGTAGACTGACGCAAACTCTCTGAACTGCGAGAAGCATGCCAAGGAATATTAACGTGCATCAAAGCATATTAAGTCCACAAATACCTATTTTACCTTCAAATGCCACCACGTAACATTTCAAATTCCGTTTTCCGTGAATCTTCCATTACATGTGTTACATGTGAACCTAGGCAGTTACCGGTACTGGCTTTAAAATAACAGGTTCCTGGTTAACCCAATTTATTCACTACGACTCGCCAGTGCAAAAATTGTTTACGTTACTCATTAACACGAAGAGAAATAGCGTTGGATTTTTCAACAATACATCGCTTTAATCTAACCCAAAATCATTCAGATAGTCAAAACTTTATATTTATGACCCATTTCCTTCGCTTTTTGTTTGTCAGCATTATGATTTGCAATGCTTTACGGGTCCGCAAATGATCCCAGAACCGCAAACGATCCCCACTGTGTACCGCAAATGATACCAGGACCGGAAATAATCCCCATATTGGACTGCAAATGATCCGGAACGCAAATGATCTCCATTTTGGACCGCAAATGATCCCGAAAAAGGCAAGGAATGGCATGGAGGGTGGAATGGTCTGGATAGAAAATTAATGTGAAGAGCGCTTATTTTTATTAAAATCGCTTTAAATCATGGCTCAGAACAGATTTCTGCCTCATCATATCCAGACAAGAGATTATCTCACTGATTTTGGTAAATCGTTCCATCCCTTCACTGCAGCATATTGACAAATTTTTTGTCCAACCGTTGTATTTGCTTTTGGTAAATGTAGTGTAGTATTGTCTGTGAAATCTCTCCCGTGCAGACTTGATCGCCGAGGTAGATAACCTTAAACTGAGTTGGTTTGGTCAGTATCGATTGCAGTACAGTTTGGGGATCATTTGCGGTCCCGTGCAACACTTCAGGTTCACATGTTCATAAGTTTGTTTTACAGTCATGGATGTTTAGATTTTAAATTACAAATTCTCTTTTGATTGGCCACTGTACCTCACCGTGTAAATAGCCTTCACCCTGAAGTCAAAATAGATACGTTTCGTTTCTAAGGAAACGAAACAAAATAAAAGGGCTCTTAAAGCCAGCTCATTCATGTAATGGCACTCTCTGTTTTTTTTATAAGATCCTTTTTATAAGAACTTCGATGCTAAGATTAAGCAAAATTTTAAGAACGTGTGAAAAACATTCCTCAGGCGGAGAGTCGATTAAGAACGTTTTTATTTTGCTAATCTGTATATTAAATGACAAGTCATGTGAACTTTTTTTGCTTTTTTGTCAAAAAATCTGGTAAATTCATGATGTCTCGTTGCGAACCTCTATGTTCAATGCTTTTTCTAAAGCCAAAATTAGCTAGTGTTGGCATACGGGTTTCACACCATGAGTAACTACAGAGAACATGTGGGGAGAAGACGCGAAGTTTAGGTCTGGAATTTGCTAGAAAATTAAAATAAAGATCCATGAAACTTACCATGTGGCAAGTCGTTGCTGTTCTTAATACGTACACGAAGTTTCGGGGAAAATAGTCGCGTTTCCAAGGTAGGAGGCTGACGGCAGCGTCGGGGCACCGATCGACCCTTCACCAACACGGTTTTTGGGTCGAAAATCAAATCCAGTCACTAAATTGAGGCGACAAAATAGGTTGACGGGTCACTTATTTTCTCGCCTCAATTTTTGCCGCGGCCAGAATACAGTAATTTTCGCTCGCACAGAACGCTTGCTATGCTGGCTAGGAGGGGTAATATATTCAAAGTTGGAGACAAGTGTTGGGGTCCGGTTTTTACCAAGGTGAAAATGGCTTCCACGAAAACGAAGAAGAGTTTTACCTGAGAACCAATCACCTACAACACATGTGTAATCAATTGAGTGTAATTCTGCACAAAAGTCATCATACCGATTCATTTACAGCCGAATTTAGATCATTGTCTGTCTGACCTGCCCGAAACAGCAGGAGAATTTGCTTCTTTAATTTGATATCTATAGGTCTGTTTTCCACGGGAGTTTCTGGGCACTAAACTTGACACGAAGAAAGTCATGAAACGGAACCTTTGAAATTCAAGTTCACGCTCTGGAAGTTCCATATAACAACAAGAAAAACATCCGTAGCTCTGTAGGAAGTTTTTCCCCGGGTCTTTCTTGGGCACTAAATTAAAATAATTTGAACATGACACACATTTTAAAATGTAAGTAACGGCCTGGCTTTCACATAAGTACAGAGGCTGCACTTTACATACATGATTTACAACCGTTAGAATTCTCCCAGGCCATGGCCATACTGAGAACATTGCACTAGAACTTGTGGGAGGAAAACTGGGTAAGCATGACCAGTGACACTTAGCCTTCCTTTCGTATTAGCTCTGGTCTTGTACACCAGCCCTTTTTGAGAGAATGAGAACTTCTCAGTAGATAGACAATCCATTTAATGATTATAGAATCGTGGTAAGAACGAAATCAGTTTTGCACAAGATGAACTTCACGTGAACTACTTCCTTTCCGAACTAGATGACAACACTGAATGAATCTGTTCTTTTTCTTTAACATAACGATGAGAGAGCCAATAGAAAAATTCCCG